>NW_023270268.1:41076214-41124887 GCF_011800145.1 Mirounga leonina
TTTGCCATCCCTAGTCAAATAAATAAATAAATAAATAAATAAATAAATAAATAAAATCTTAAAAAAAAAAAAAGATATTTGCCATCCCTTTGTACTCCTTTCCCGCGCTTTGTGGCATCTGCCCTTGCGTTTCTGATAAAAACCAAATAAAAGCAAAACAAAATATTCAGCTGCTGCCGCTCTCCCTGGCAGAGGCAGCCCTGCATGGCCGCTCAGACTGGTGTCTGAACACTTGTTTCAGGGCGCTACGACACGTCCTTCACGCTGCTGTGGCCCATCCTGTGGGTTGGGCCGGGGGCGTGGGGGCGGCAGGCGGTAAGCCTAGCCCTCGTGCTGGGACCGCTTTCCGGTTTCTTGGTCCGGAGCGGGTGCTGCAGGAAAGTGAAGTTTACTACTCCCTTCCAGGAGGCCGAGGCCGGGCGTGGGGGGAAAGTGCCTCCCTGAAAGGGCGATGATGCAGGGACGGCCCGCGCGCCTGCCAGTAGGAGCCCCCACCCATTCATCATCCATTCATTCATTCATTCATCTGGAGCCAGCCCCTGCCCCCCAGCGTGCCCCCCAGAGAGCCCCCCAGATAACCAGAGCCAGACTACCAAACAGGGGTGTGGAAGGATGCGGGGCGAGCGAGGCCTGTGCTTCAGAGGAGCCTTAGAGGGTGTCCCACTACACTGTCTCTGGCTCCAGCAAGAAAAGGAGACCCGTGCTGGCTCACACCAGACAGCTGACACGAAGGAACCTCAGCATTTGCACAAGGGCCTCCCACTCCAACCCCACCCCCATGGCCTGAGGGCCAGGCTGACGTAAGGGACAGGCAACAACACCAGGCTCCACCCGCTCAGATGTACTGAAATTCCACGCCAGCGCCTCAGTCTGCCTAACACTAGGGGCCTGGCCCTAACACACTGCCCCCCAACCTTCAAATGAGGGGATATTTGTTTTGGGGAGAAAGTTTGGAGGGTTGAGAGAATTTATTAATAAAATAAACTTTAAGAAATTGATTTAGAACATTAGAATCATTTGAAACAGTTTTTTTTTTAATTGCTAGAATTCCAGTGTTATGAAAGATGTTGCATCACAATGTTTTAAATCACTGCTAAATTTTTGGTGAGGTGGAAAGAAACTTTTGGTTCTAAGTGCGAATTCATGGTGTAACTTTGGGCACTATCTGGGCCTCTCTCAATTCCTTCATTTATATCTAGAGTGAAGAGCAGATAGTCCTTAGTGCCCCTTCTAACTCCAAAATCCTTTGATGCTATTCATTAAAACTTCTAGATTAGTACCAATATATTCTTGGCTGAAGGGAAAAAAAAAAAAAGAGCATAGTTTACGGAAGAGCCCATGAGCTGGTGCTGCCCCCTATGGCAGACTGACAAGGAGGAGGGAAACTAGATGAATATTTTGTCATTCAAATTGCTTCTCTCCGTTTCTATGGGCTTATTCCTGCATAATCAAGAATTCTAAAAACTAATTTCTGTTTATTTTTAACAGTTATAGTGAAAAGAATTAAAACTCAAATTATGTTGAATAACTATTAGCTAAGACAATTTGAGCAAACATGTTAACACTACTCAAGGAAAGGATTGTTTCTATAATTTTCCAAAATAAATTTATCTGAGCCTGGATTGCAGAAGAGGTGACATCATTTTAGATGAATCTCTTTTTATCTAACAACAGCATTAGAAACATTAAACATATTTTAAGAGAATCTGGAATTCAATAATATGATAGAAAGATAACTAATATACGTCATTCCAAATAGAAAGTAAAAATTTAGTTGTACATTAGGTCTAACAAATAGTAATAATATAAAAGTTCAAAATTGTTTTAAAATTTGTGTTTATGTTAAAGCATTATTCCCTGAATATTTTATTTTATAATAAAATTGTGTGTTAAAAAAATAGATCATTTCCATTGCTGGCAATGTTGCCAAGATCATCTTAAAACCCTTTTGCTATAGCATACCTACAAAGTCTAGCTAAAGTATAACCAAAAGCCATGTAAATGCAGAGTGTAGCTCCTAAGAGAGTGAGAGAATTTACTAGAGGTCAAAATCAGGCACAGTCTGAAATCTCTGACTATTAAACACAGGCTGACACCTTCTCTGGCATCCCAGAGAGGAGTGAGTTACCAATCGTTATTGACCGTGGCTTAGATTTCTCCTGCTAAGATGAGACGGGAGATGAGTGATGAGCTTAAGCAAAGCTGTAGTATTGGAACAGAGACTACCAATAAAATGGGAACTTTTGAAGAGACACACCCCAGTGTGAAGGCTGAACTAGAAAAAAATTCACCACTGGCAAACAGAGCTCAAGAGAAAGTTTGACTGTTTGGGCTTGTGCTGTAGGTTTAGAAAAAATTGCTTACTGAGGATCTATAACCAAGACTTATCCTCATTGTTTTGGTTTTCCTATTTAAAATGCATACATGAGTTGGGAAGCACCGAACTGACAGAATAGCATAAAAGTGGTCTTCGATCGGAAACACCACTGGGATATAGCAGAAGCAAAAGCACACCTCTAGGAGAGAACATACCCTCAGACAAAACTCCTCAGAGCCTCATGGGCTTCCCACCATAATCCTCAACTTGAGAGAACCCATGAGGTAACATACTGCCATCTTCCTCTATTTCTGTTTCCCTATATTTCTGAGTTAATACACAATGACAAACCACATATGACACAGAGATTAAAGAAGCACAGGGCATAGTGGTTTAGAATGTAGCCTCTGGGGCCACCTTCAAATAATGGTTTTGTGGACATAAGCTAGTTGGGTTCCTTTGTGCAAGATACCTAAATCTCTTTTTATTTTTTCATTTGTAAAATCAGGATTATTATAATAATCTATCTCACAGGATTATGAGAATTGAATGAGTTAGTGTATAGAAAGTCCGTACAACCAGTATGGTGCCTGGAATATAGGAAGCACTAGAAAGAGTTAGCTGCTACCATCATCATGATCGTCATCATCATTATCATCATCATCATAGTTAGTTGATCACATTATACCACCTGTCTCATGATTACTAGTCTGTTTTTCCTCCATATGTGCCCAGATGCATATCCATCTACCCTGGAATTGAATCTTGAGGTAAACCCAGCAACTACACATCTCAAAGTTATATGAGTTCATATGACTGGCTCCCTTGTTGAGAAGCAGCAGAACTAAGAACGGCAAGAAAATTTAATGGGCAACCTTTAAGTTAGCTAATTACAGAATGTCTTAGAATTTGCTGTTTACATTTTGTTTAGATATTATGTGAAGAGGCACCACCACCCCAACCTTAGCACCTACCCTACCTCAGCCACACCCACCACCCAGCCATACTCACCACCAATCCAGTCTGGACAACTGGAAAACGGAGTGAGGAGAGTAGGCTGCCTGATCAGATTTCTAGTTGGAAT
Organism: Mirounga leonina; assembly: GCF_011800145.1. Taxonomy (NCBI): domain Eukaryota; kingdom Metazoa; phylum Chordata; class Mammalia; order Carnivora; family Phocidae; genus Mirounga; species Mirounga leonina. The sequence continues at coordinate 41,079,616 of NW_023270268.1, forward strand.
TTGAGACTGGGCAACTCTACATGCTCTTGCACGTGCTGTGCTATCTTCCAGGAGCTGTTATGTTTCTCACCTTTTATCCAACATTTCAATTTTCCTTCATTGCAATTACAACAGGGAGGGGAAAACTCCTTAGCACCCCACCTTTTTCTATTACCTCTTGATGAAGTTTGTTTCTTCCTCTGAAAAATATATTTTTTCAATATATATTTTCAAACAAAATAATTTTTATTTTATGCAATAATTCTTTAAATTTGTGCTGTAATTGCATACTTTCTTGCTTTATCCTTGCTGAGGGATAGAGGACTACCTTTTCATTTCTGTCTCCTTTAACACCTAGCACAGAGTCATACACATATTAGAACTATTTTCACACATTCAACAAATATTTGTTGAGGATCTCAGATGTACCACTCTCTCGGGCTCTGTGTTTAACTGTGATAAACAATCAATCCCTGCTTTGCTTGATGAAAATTTGCTAAATTGACCTTTTCAATTGTATTTACCATGCATTCAGCTTGCAGACAAGACTGTAAAATGCATCTTATTAACCTCCAGCAGTGCCAGGAAGTGTACCTGGGCAAATGACACAACCAGCCAGCCTAAACTATCTGATTAAACAGGACAGAAATATATTATATAGCACCTGAGAAGGTGCGAGTGACATGGTCTCTACTGAGTGTGCCAACATCCCATTGAACACATGTCCATGTGGTCCTCAAAGATGTGCATTTTGTTTAAAAGTCTGTCGCATTCATTAGCCTGTGAACCCCTGAGGGGTAATAACTGTATTTTTTACCTTTGCATTTCCCTCTGCCTTCAGAACTAGTTCAATGCCTGAATTTAGTAGATGCTCAATTATTAATAGAATGAAATAGTGGAGAGAGGGGTATATTTTTTAAATGGTAAAACTTTTTACTGGTTACTATAATAAATATTTCAGAAATACAGCCACTGATTGCATTGCTATTCATCAGGCAGATACTGAGTGAATGCCTACCAGGTGCTATTATTAAGCATGCTAAGTGTTATCATGTATAATACTAAGCTATCTCACTTTACACTTGGAATGTATCATTCTGTTTTTCTCTTTTCTGGGATTTACAATTAAAGATGTCTAGAGGCAAATAAATGGGGAACAGCTTCTGTGAAGGTCAACCAAATTTGGGAAAGATCCATTTTCAATGTTAGTTATCACTAGCCAAAAAGTTGAATTTGTTATTAGTTTATTAAATCCATATCTATGGATTTTCCAAGTTTGCATCTTTCAATATAAGTTAAATTAAACCTTAAACACTGAGGTGGGGGGCAGCAGGTACTAAAAAGTAGCCAGCTATCCCAGCAGAGCAGGATACCATCTCCTGGAATCATTGCTCATTCTAAACTTGAACTTAATTTAACATCCAGTTGGCTGAAAAATTCAACTAGAAAATTAGTCTGTTAACCAGGTTTTTGTATAATTTTGGGGAAATCTGGTCATTAAAATTGTTTTAAAATGCATCCTTCACTGACAGTTATAAATTCTGGCAGCTTTCCTGCATGATATACTGCTCTCGAAATCATACTTAAAATTTAAATGGGCCTTAAGTGAATTAGAAATAAGCATTTAATAACTTGGTTATATCAGAAAGCCAGTCACTACTATAAAACACTACAAAAATGACTTTATTGGAATTAAACTTATATAAGAAAAAAGGAGCCTGAAGGAACCTGATTGATAATTAATAGGAAATTCCTTCAAAAATCCCTTTGAAGAAAAGTGTTAAAAATAAAAAAACTGTCTTGGTCCATTTTGGCTGCTATAACAAAAATACTATAGACTGGATGGCTTATAAGCCAACAAATTTATTTCTTGCAGTTCTACAAGTCCAAGCAAGATCAAGGCCCCAACAGAGACTGTGTCTGGCAAAAGCCCACTTCCTGGCTCATGGATGGATGCCTTCTCAGTGTGTCCTCACTTGGTGGGAAGTGGAAGGGAACTCCTTGCCTTCTCTTTTATAAAAGGTACTAATCCATTCATAAGGGCTCCACCCTCATGTTCTGATCATCCCCAATGTCTGACCTCCAAATACATCACATTAGGGGATTAGATTTCAACATATTAATTTTGGGGGACACAGACATTCAGTTGATGGCATTCCACCCCTATTCAGGACAAAATTCATTCGTTTCATGCTAACAGCCAAAAAGTCTTAACTTGTCCCAGCATCAAAAGTCTGAAAGTCCAAAGTTGCATCTACATCAGATACGGGTAAGACTCAAGGTCTGAGTCATCCTGAGGCAAAGTCCTCTCTATCTATGAACCTGCAGAACCAAACAAATTATGTTTCCAAGATACAATGGTGGGACAGGCACAGGACAGACATTCCCATTCCCAAAGAGAGAAATAGGAAAGAAGAAAGGAGTGACAGGTCTCAGGTAAGCCCAAGACCAAGCAGCACAAACAACATTAAATCTTAAGGCTCAAGAATAATCTTTGACTCAGTGCTCTGTCTTTTGGGCCCATTGGGATGGCCATGTTACCCACAGGGCTCAGCAGAATGGCCTTCCCTGCAGAGACTCTCTGCCTGGGCCCTGTGGGTCTCCAGGACTGGCGTTCAAAACCCGAAGCTCTCCCAGATGGCCCTGTCCTTTGAGATCTAGGTGAAGGCAGCCATGCCCCCTTGACCTATGCACTATGAGCATCAATAGAGATAGGCCACATGGACCTGCACCCTCTGGACAGGTGGCCACTGGAGCCCTATGCCATACCAGGGCCTACCAGAGCCACAGCTGGGGCAGCAGAGGAGCATGGCAAGAGAGTGTAGAGAGCAGAGCCCCCCATGTGAGGTAGGGCCAGGTAGCATGCAGAAAGGCCCCACAGGTATTGAAGGCCCTTCCTTTGAACCACCCAGCCCCCTAAGCCCTTGCAATACAGGCCTGTAATGGGAGAAGTGGCTCTGTTGACCACTGACTTGCCTTCAGGGTCTTCTTCCATTGTCCTGGAGAATAGTTTCCTGGCTTCTGTTAAGAAGGCTCACTCATACTGATCTCCTTATCAGTACCTTGGCCACACCCTCAGTGTTCTCGTTTTTTTGCTATATGGATAGGCTGAAAATTTTCCAAGTCTTTATGTTCTGCTTCCTTTTGCTTAACAATTCTGTCTTTAAGTCATTTCTCACTGCTTGCATTTTACTGTAACAATCAGAGGAAGCCTAACTGCACCTTCAACACTCTGCTTAGAACTCACTTCAGCTAAACATCTAGTTTCACCCTTGCAAGTTCTATGTTCCACAAAACATGAGAACAAGAACATAATTCAGCCAAGTTCTTTGTCACTTTATAATAAAGAGGGCTTCTCCTCAAATTTCCAATACCATGTTCCTCAATTTCATCTGAGGCCTCATCAGAATGGCCTTTAGCACTCATGTTTCCACCAACATCCTGTCAGGATTACTTAGCTATTCTCTAAGAACACCAAGGCTGTCTCTACAGCTCTTTTCTTTCTGAACTCTCACCAGAATCATCTTTAAAGTTCTGTTAAAATATCTATGCTTTTTCTAGAATGCAACTCAAAATGCTTACTGCTTCTACCCATTACCCAGTTCCAATGCTGCTTCCACATTTTTAGGTATTTGTTACAGCAGCACCCTCACTTCTCCAGTACCAATTTCTGTCTGAATCCGTTTGGACAACTACACAGAAATACTGTGGACTAGGTGGATTAAACAACAAATATTTAACTCTCACAGTTTTGGAAGCTGGGAAATCCAAGATCAAGGTGCTGGCAGATTATAATGACACTAATCCTGTTCATGAGGGAGGGCCCCACCAGCATGACCTAACACCACCCAAACATCATCACATTGGGGTAATTCATAAGTTTGGGGTGGGGGGAGGGATACAAGCATTCAGTCTATAGCAAAGACTCAATTACAAGTCAAAAAGTAAGACAGTATTTTACTATAAACCATATTATATTTATTTAAAAGCCCAAAACAATATGATGAAGCATGAAAACATGCAGATTTCAGAGTAGCTTTTGTTTTTAGTGTATCTGATAAATTTTACACAATGAAATACCATTAGGAAATATAGAAATTATAATATGAACCATAGTATAAAAATATAAGACCATAGTATTACTTTTTTAAGATTTTATTTATTTATTTGACAGAGAGAGACACAGCGAGAGAGGGAACACAAGCAGGGGAGTGGGAGAGGGAGAAGCAGGATCCCCACTGAGCAGGGAGCCCGATGCGGGACTCGATCCCAGGACCCTGGGATCACGACCTGAGCCAAAGGCAGACGCTTAACTGACTGAGCCACCCAGGTGCCGCAAGACATACAGTATTACTTTTAAAGAAAGTGGAATTATAACTGTAAGAGACAACTTAATACCATAAAAACTTTAAACAAATTTAAAATGTCATATGTTAAAAATAATATATATTTTTTAGTATTATGCAGCAGGTCTTGGGATGTAGGGGTATAGGCAAATAAAAAGGAGGTTTATAGAGATAAACTTTCTCAATACTATTTGTCTGATTTCATATATAAAATGTCAAACATTATTATAAGAAATAATATGTATATCTAAGACTGCAATTATATTTTCAAATATAAGGTAATTATTTTTTTCTAGAAAGCAGCAGTTTTACATTTTTTTTTAAAGCTAGTAGTAGCACCTAAAAATAAAAATTACCAGAAACTGAGTAAAACAACTTTACCATGAAAAGATAAATATAATTTAAAAATGAAGCACCTTTCTTTGACTTCAAGAGGAAGTGTGGGCAAAGGCCCTCATTTCTGAATAATCCCATCTGAGAACACTCAGGCTTGTTTTACTTAGCAAGGAGAATACATTTCATTCAATATACTGGCTGTGTTGAAGGAACACAGTCCATGTCCAGATAGGAAGGTAGAGGGCAGAAGAGGCAGGTTGATTCATCAGAGTCTATTCAGTAATACACTATGCTTTTAACTAGCCAATAAAAAGAAGTACGTTTGTACTCTATGGTGATCCTACATAATTTTACTGGTAAGTTATAGTTCGCAGAGAAGTAGCATGTTTGCTGGGTTTTATTATTTTCTTTGCATAGAAACAGATTTATCTATCATCTAAATAAAAAGCAGCTAAGAAATATTAGACAATGTCAAGATTTGTAGGTTTTGCTTTTACAAAGTGCTACACAGAATGTCATATTTCAAAATTCAGAAACAAAACTCTAACTCCTGGTATTAGATAAATAGGGTGATTATCAGGGATCTTCTTGAAAAGTGAAAAAAAAAAAAAACCAATTATCTTCTCTGTGTCACATCAAATGATATACAAAGGTTCAAAAGGCATTCTTAGAGATTTGACCAAACATATTTTTTATATAAGGCATCTGTGACCAAGAGAGATGAAATGGATTAAATGCAAGCTCCTTATAAGGGCGCTGATGTCTCTAAGTTGCTCAGAGAGCTAGACTGGCTGTGGTCCTTGTCACCTCTTCCTGATAGTCTGACCCTGATTCCATATACAAGCAAGTCCTGACTGACCATGCTAGTGAATGAGGGAGTATGCATGAAAAATATAAACCCTATGATAAAAAAAAAATAAATAAACCATGTTTGATTTGGAAATAAAATCAAAATTTTCATGGAAACTTAGAAACTTGCAAAACAAGGTTTTGATACATATGCACAAGTAAATTTTTCCTTGTATAATAAACACATAGAATTTCCGTCTGCCTTCCTTCTTGTTTTTGAATATCAAGAGTATCATTCTTTTCACCTGGAATCAAATTTGTCTTTAGTAACAGGACAAGAGGTAGGAGAGGTAGGACAGGGTTAGGGATAATAGCTATATTACTCTATCTCAAAGATTGCTCTAAAAAGCTCACCATTTCATGACCTATTAATGTGAGAGCTCTCGGATTCATTTTCCCTTATGTCATGGTAAAGCATTTTGAAGCTCATTGTAATGTGGTTAATGGCAGTATTGTAACTTGGTTAATGAGTCATAGCTTTTTCAAGGTGAACTCCTAGTCTACCAAGAGGACAAATGAACAGATAAGCAATTGAAACATATTTAGATTGTATTCTTGCCCTTACACTGTTAGCCTGTTAGAGCTAATAACCAGTGAAAATAATCTGCAAAAGCAGATACATATATTTGCAAATAATTGAGGGGATTGTAAGCCTGATCCAACTTTTCTAAATTTTTTTACTAGCCATAATTGCTGATTTGCTGTGTCCATCTATCTTGATGAATGTTGTGATGGAGATCTTTCAAAATACATGAAGTCCTGAAATTAGAAAAAGAATTAAACATACATATATAATACATACTATAGAGAGAGAGAAAGATAACTGTACATGTATAGATACATACATAATTAGATGCAATGCATAAAGTACTATCCTTTATAATTTATCAGATGATCCTCATTCTAGTTAAGGATAAAAAAATCTAATAAAACCTTTATGAAGAGGATCTAACATGAAGACCAGCAATTACAGACTTGGAACTGTTGGTAGCCAATAACATTTCCATTTGGGGGTACTGACTAGCTAAATTTTCGTTGTTAAAAGGAAGAAAAGCTTAACAATCAATATTAAATATGTTAAATATACCAACTGCAATATGTTAGCTACATTTTTAAGGTAAATATATCCATTTTATTTCCACTTAACCACTGATCAGTCAGTAATACAGCAAGGGAGCTGTACCTAATAAATCTAAGGAAGATACAACACCAAGGGATCCACTGACAGAGAGGCAGTGGGGTGGAGGGAAAGGACATCATATTTAGAGTTATTTATTTCATTATGAAGTCATAGGATAGGCATCTTTAAGTAATGGGAAAAACAAACAATAGGCAATGAGGACAAGTATACCCACTGGATGCCCCATATTCTCCAAGTACTCTTCTGGCCCCTCTACTCACATGATAGCTAATGTTCAGTGCCCTGAAAAATATAAGTATTTTTATCTCCATTTTATAGGTAAGGCGAATGAGGCCTGGAAGTGCTAACCACTTTCCAAAACACGTAACTAGTAAGTGGTAGAGACAGACACTGTCCTAGTTTCAAAGGTTACTGCCTTTCTATTACACTACACTGCATCTCATCATAAAGAGTGATTCTCTCAAGACAACTCAAAAGCAAAAGACTTACAATGAGGAAGCAAGCTCCAAAAATCATGGCTTTCATCTTCACATCCAGGTCTAACGGGAAGTGAATTTCAAAGTGGTCAGCATCGCCCATTGCTGATAACAGACCGTTCCACTTCCTAATAATACTGCCAATGTTGGACACGCCATCAAGGGATTTGACCTAGAAAGATAAGAATATGACTTAATGAGGATTGAAAAATATTATAATACATACTTCATTCTTCTACTTAGAAGCAGTTTACACTATGACAGCATAAATACAGGACAGGAAATTAATATAGTAATAAGGTAGTTATTACTATAAAGTAATAAATTACTGTAAAGTAACAGGGAATTATGGCCAAGAAGGATAAAGTGCCTTGCAACTGGTGAATAACTGAGCTGGGGTATAGCGGACAGTTCTCGGGCTGGTGCTCTTTCTTCATCCTCAAATGAGTTATTAGGGAGGTACGATTTGAGTTGATTCCAAAATTCTTTTTCATATAGTGAAGGGTAGAAATTGGGGATTGGAAGGGAGTCTCTACAGTCTAGGGAAACACACGAGCAAAAGTAAGGAAGCATAGTTCTATGTACTTCACAAACTTCAAATAATCACTCAAGTTTTTGTGGGCCAAATCCACCCTGACTTCCTAAAGTATGTCAGAATCCTGAGGGGCTTTAGCTTGTAAAAGGGGGATTCTGGCACTTGCCAGAGGGAAAATACCCAAATACTAACTTCTGGTGATCAGAATGATTCTATACACCTGCTCCTAAAATTTGGCTTATCCACATTTTTTATTTCACTACAATGGTCTTTTAATAAATAAGCAATGCTTGAAGAACTAAAAAAAAAGTTTATTGGGTATCATAGAAAATATCTGAATGAGCAACTTTAGATAATGAGCCTTCCTGAATTGCAAGGCATTCAAGGTTTCTCTAAGAAGCTCAGGAAACATTTCTAGGAATCTCCTTTGTCAGATTCGTAGGATAATAAGCACTCATTTTGTAGATACTGAGATAGAGGCAAAACAAGAGATTTCCTCAGAAAATGTTATAACCTATTATGAGTTTTATCCATGTTATCAGTGTTATCCTATCTCTTAAGGACACAGACAACTTCTACCATGCAAATAATGTACACAATCTCAGGGTGCCCCATATGTTCTGTGATATGTCAGGTATTTTTGTTAATCAGGACCTGCAATCCTGCAAATCTGTGGTAAAAATGGTGAATTAAATACGACCAAGAATAAATAAATGGACTCAGTCATGCTATTTACTTTCGGGTTTAGTGTTTTAAATGTTTACTTCTTATCTTTATCAAACCCTGAAATCAAAAAAAAAGTAGCTCATACTTTGGAAAACAGTAAGTAATCCACTAACAATAATTTGAAAATGATTTGATGTCACCAATAACTCTTTCCTCATTCTACTTTATTCATTCACATTAAAGAACAGTCTAAAGCCAAATGATTTTAAGGTCTGTTAGTACATGTAGAAAAAATAGTAAAAGTGTCATTTTTATATTTGTTTACCTCGAAAACCGAATCTGAACCACAGCCGTAGGTTGAACAAGGCCCGCGCACTCTCATCACATTTTCTTTCTTCTCGTTCTGGAGGCTGTAAACGGCCCTGCACAGGTTCCAGTGTTCCGCAACAAAGCCAATGGGGACACCGGGAGGACACTGCACCTCCAGCTGCAAAGAAGCAGTGACAGACGGAAGGATGCTACATATATACCTGTAGGCGTACACACCACCCAGATGTGCTCTTAAGTCTTTCCAGGACTAGAAGAATTGTTACTGGTAGAGAACCTTCCTTTTTAACCCAGGCTCTTTCTTAGGGTTGTAGGTCGGAACAGCCTTGAGAGCTGAGGTGACATTTCCCTTTGGAACAAAGTGGCTGCTTGTTGCAAAAATGGACAGTTCTCCAAGCTCAGAATTGCTCAGCTGTATGCAGCATCTGCGTGGGCTCCTCTGAGCCAACCCTATAGAACTTGGGGGCACGGGGACCTACACCAACTACATGACACTCATGCTGTTTACTGTGCTGTAGTGAAGTTCTTTGTCTCTGCTCTAGGTGTCTCATGTCTTCTGGCACAATTCATGACAAAGTAGCAAGGGAACTTCTTAGATTCAAATCTCAGACTTGACAATTATAAGAGAAAATAGAAAAAGAGGCATTCTGAAAACTGAATATTTTTTTAAAAGATTTTATTTATTTATTTGACAGAGAGAGAGAGTGCAAGCGTACAAGCAGGGGGAGTGGCAGGCAGAGGGAGAAGCAGACTCCCCGAAGAGCAGGGGGAGCCCGATGCGGGACTCGATCCCAGGACCCCGGGATCACGACCTGAGCCAAAGGCAGCCGCTTAATGACTGAGCCACCCAGGTGCCCTGAAAACTGAGTATTGTGAAAACAACAGAATGTGTGAACAGATATGTAAAGCCATATTAAAAAGTTTCAAAACTGTCCACTGCCCTGTTTTAGCTAAGCATCTTTACAATATTTCTTTGTGAAGAACTAAGATTTTCATATTTAATAATAACAAGAGTCACAAAATTAAATTACTTAGTAAGAGGCCAGAGTTAAAGTTCTACTGGTAGCTTTTCTGGCGTCATATACACTTTTCTAAGAGTTTTGAGTCTACTAGGTCTCATCATGGGGCAGTACTACATAGCTTCATGAACTGTCAAATCAAGATATTATTAAAAAAAAGATGTTATTGTTCATATATATACATTCACACATATACATAAGCATATAAATTTGAAAGCTGCCTAGGATTAAGATCTTACACAAGTTTAGTCCTAAGAGCTAAAAAAATAAATAAAAACTGTATACAAGTAAATTACTTAAAAAAAAATTCATTTGAGAAGAAAACCCAACTCATGAATATGAAGAATTCCTAGTATATCGAAAAGGACTAAGGAGTAAAGGTGAAGATTCATCTCAAATATCAGGCTATTATTACAAAAATAGTAACGAGAGAGGCGTATGATACCTGGGAACAACATCCTCTGAGCACTGTACTATCTGTCCGGTACTGTAATGAACAGTTAACATTTATTTACTATTTGATCCTCAAAGCAATCCTGTGTGATAGGTGCTATTATTACTTCCATCTTACAGGAAATCAAAACACAGAGAAGGTTGTAAATAAATTAACATTTAGTAAGTGCTGGCACTTACCATGTCTTTTAAATATCCCAGGAATCCCATGGGGTATTGTTGTGCATATTTTATGTACAAGAGCACTGAGCCCCAAAGAAGTTAGGTAAATTGCACAGTTTAAGTAGGTGACATATCTGGAATTCAAAATTCTGGTGGACCTCTCGCTAAAGCTGCTTCTTTTCCCTGCAGCAAACAACCTTCCTAGAGCTGCACGGGTTGTAGAAGAGGAAGCCAACTGTAACTCAGAACACCTGCTCTCTAGGTCTGGCACTCGGGGGACTGTAACACCCTCATCAGGCACTTCATCTTTCTGAGCCACCCCTTCTTTATCTGTGGCCAGGTGTGGACTGCGATGGGGAGTGCAAAGTCATCTAAGGTCTCTTCCAATTCTAAAAGCATTCGATGATGTCTAGCGACATCTTATCTGCGGATACGCAGGTACATTTAGACAAATGTGTGTAACTTCTGTTGTAGGTCATAGATACATTTCCAACTCAGTAGACACAACTGATAGAATTGTGGTCACCGAATAAATAACCCTAATTTGTGCCTGACCCCCCAACTAGCACCAGAAGACAAAAAAGAACCCACAAGAAAAAGCCCTCTGTGATTTTCCTTGGGTGAGATGATGTGGCCTCCTTCCTCCTCACTCTCTGAAAACCCCTCCTGTGTCATTCTGGAAGGAGCACAACTGTGCTGTGAAGACTTGGATCAGGAAGAAACCAGGGATAAGACCTGCATTCTCTGACCTCTTGCCTGGTGGAGGGACAACAGAGGCAACAGCAGGTGCATCTGAAAGGTCTCTGCATTGTCATGATTTCTCGGCCCATACAGTCGGTGACCCGGAGGACGAAGGGCCTTAGTGTCCGATAAGCATTTCTGGTAAAGTCGTCTGTGTCTTCAGTTACGATGTAAACCATTTGGTCCAGGTTGTTTTTAATATCATATCTATTATTAGTTTCAAAAGATGTCATCACTATAAAAGAAAATGAGAAAGACACTTTAAATTAAAAGCAGTTAAAATGGGCCCCGAGAAGTCCTTTTGTAGTATTTCTTAGGGGCTTAAAGCAAAATAGCTTTTTAAAAATTTAAAGTGAAATATTACCATTGATTAGGACACCGAAATAATTCAGATGCCCAATAAATATTTGGTAATTTTGAACATTTAAAACATTTCTTTTAAGGAGGTCAGTAAAAATGATTTTTAAAACTTTTCCACATAAATGCAAAGACTAAAACTATATTCCTGGAGTACCCGAATTTAGAAAACTTTAATAAAGAAACCATTTAAATAAAAGTACACGTTTTACCATAAAGTAGTCAGCTCAAGAAATATACTGAGATGGTTAGGGGTCATTCCTAATTGCAAATAGGAAAACGAACCAAGAAGACTCAGGCTCTGCGTAGTGGTCAAATGAATATGCAGATCTGGTGGTAAAGAGAAGGTCAGTAATCCAGTGAGGATGAACTGAGATCAAGCAGCATGCTTACTGTGATTTCTTTTTACTTCTAAAGCAAGGGCACTGGACTAGAACTTAGCAGATTTAGATTCTATTTCCAGCTCTACCAGCTGACTATGGTGCCCCTGGCTAACTCATTTAGTCTCTTGGTTCCTTCTCTTCCTCTTCCATGGAAGATGAATATGCAGAATAGGGTGGGAAGGGGGAGTTGACCAGATAATATGTAAGTCTTTTTCAAGTCTAAGAACTTAGGTATGGTACATAAATAGATACAATTATACAAAACAATTCCCTTTATTACTTTCTTGAAAAAAGGGTAGAAGAAGATAGTCCTTTCTCTTTGACTCATTAAGAAATGATCATTGGGTAATGCAAATTTCCACCTGATTCAAATACTGCTGAACACTACAAAATTATACATACTTTCCAGAGGCTCAAAATGCTGAAGGACGTGTATGTTGTCCAACTGTTGGGATAGAACAAAGCAATTAGCAAAAATAGAAATAACAGAATTAAATCAAATCAGTGCTAGAAAAGAAGCTGATGAGACAGGTATAAAAATGTATTAATTGGCACCAAAATATCTTTTTGAAATTGAACGAAATAAAAAAATTATCAAGTGAAATTAGCAGAGCTGTCCAGATAGGAATACCACTTTTCTTCAGTTCTATTGTAAAAGATAAACAGGTGCAAAAAAAAAAAAAAGATAAACAGTTGCCTGGTGCATCAGAAAATAATCTTCCTACTACAGTAACAGCATCTAGAAGAAGCTGTGTTGACACAGATTGTTTCTAGCTCGGCCCCTACTCACTGATCTCATTGACATGTCTGTCACTCACTGAACTCACAGCCTGGAGGTGCTCAGGAAGTTTGGGACGGTTTAACATGGACCAGCCATAGAGGAAGCTACTTTCTCAGTGGTTTACAGAGAGCAAATCAGCCAGGGGCCTCACACAGTAGTATCGTTTTACATTATTTTCACAGGTACCTCTGGAAGATGTTAACACACTGATTTCCATTCATTTGAGGTCCTAATGCCAGGGGCTTCCCTAGGTGCATACTTTAATGAGGGTCCACAAGGCTGGAAGCATGTGATTAGGATTAGGACAAAGGGGAGGAAACATTCTGGGATGGGATCTCTTGAAAAGGGTGTTGGGAACATCACTAGATAAACTTCTGCCTTCACTTCACTTAGGAACCACTCTAAAGACAGTTTGATGGGCTCAGCACCTGATATTACTGGACAATATTACAGCAGAAAAGAAGAAACTTCTTTGAGGACAGAGTAATTATATCTATATAATTTTAGATGATATAGATCATTCCTAATCCTTGAGCCCAGAATATTGCCTGAAATGTCCTATTTCACCATAGTCATTGAATACTTTAGCTAATAAAAAAGTACATGAATGTGGTAATAAAGAAAGTCAAAAATAACTAGACATAAATATTTTGTGGTGTAATTGATTACAAGAGGGTATAGGGAAGATATAATCCTTCCTTCATGAAAACCTTTTTCTTATACGAAAACACAATCAGGTAAGGAGGTCTAAATCTGTCTTATAAAATGCCGAAAGTGGTCACTAAGGAGGTCCACAGTTCCTTTAAAAATCCAGAATGTTAAAATCTAGAACTCAAAGTAAAAATATTCATTGCTGATAAAAGCATCCGCTGCTGAGCAAAATATTCTAAAGAAATAATGCCTGTTAATGTAAAAGAAGTTTGTCCAATGAGACTCTATGGCTGCTATAGATCAGTTCTCTAACAAACTGGTAGGGTCACTGGCCAAGCCAATACTCTAGAAATAATATAATCCTGCTACTTTGAATGCTCCAGAATCTTGACAGTCTGATAATGATTCATGGAATCTATATCGGAGATTGCAAAAAGGCTAGGTAGGATAAGGAAAATGATAAAGCAAATGACTGGTTCTGTCTTCTGTTTGCATATGAGGTATTTTAACTAATAATATCCACAAGCTGCCACCCACTGGATGGCCTTGTGTGCCCAAAATAGTAGGCGCACTATAAACCTTAGCTCCTGAAAAATTCTCCTAACAACCCAATAAGGTCTGTATTGCTAGTACTATTTTATTGATAAGGAAATTCAAGCACCAACAGGTCATGAAAGTTACTGAAGGTTGCAATGAAGAGGGAGTATGAGTAGAATTTAAAACCGGGTTTGTCTGGCTCCACACCTGTTTGTTTTGTTTCTTTTCTCACTTATTTTTTTTAATTCAAAACATCCCTGAAAGAGAAAACAGAATTCATAAAATATGTTCATTTAACTCCTGTCAGAGTAATAGAAGAAATGAAAAAACTTGGCAAACTAAGAAAACTGGCAAGTCCCTTGCTTATAATGTATTTCAACATCTTTTTCTAAAACCAAACATGATTCAATAGGTTCTAAAGGACTCCAGTACCAGCTTCATCTTATTTTCATTAAGCAATTTTTTTGAGTCTCTGACATGTGGTTTTAAGTGATACCATTTGGTACGTGGATTAGACATACTGCCCCAGTTTCTGATCAGGATATCCTGGTAGCTTCCGAACATCTATATAGATGGGAAATAAGAATTCACTGTGTTGTGGGAAGGGGATCTCTGAATTTGGCCTGAAGAGAACCCTTGGTAAGTCTCCTCTTTTTATTGACATTTTATGTTTGGAGGGTGGCAGGAGTGGCTAATGAAAATTGTGGGCAATGAGAAAAAGGGATGGGAGGAGACACTCAGTGACTCACTCTTGGTCTGGTGTTCTTCATGTTGTTGTTCTTGGTGTTAACTCTTTACTTCTATGCAAATAACACCTCAATCAGCATCTTTGATAGTTTTCCCTGTTTCTTAAACTGCCTTCCACAGGACACCTTGCATATCTTAAAATTCAGCATACATCCTTTAGAAAGCTGTACTGATTCCACCAAATACATCCCTGCACTCATTTTCCCTTCACATTTCTGAAATCAGTACCACCATTCCTACGGTCTCACAAACAGGACCACTGTCATCACTGACCCACCACCTGCATCCACTCTATCCAGCTTCAGATCTCTTTTTGTCAGATCCCCAGTCACACTTCATCAGAAAATTATTTGGATTTGTGTGGAGTACCTGGGTTAAGTATTCCAGACCAGGAGGACAGTTTGGCATAAGAACAGGCCCTGGCATCCATGTTATTGGAACAGGCTGATTTGGCATATGATATTTGCCAGGCTGGTACTGGATAGGATGAATACCACCAGGTAGCTGATATGAGGGGAAGGCACAGGGATGCTGTGGGCTGTAGTATCCCACAGGCAAGCCTCCTGGGTAGCCTGCAGGTGCAGGGACAGCTGGTCCAGGGGGTCCTGTATCCAAAAACAAAGGAAAATGTTATACACTATTAACACCATAACACACTTTTACATGAAAAATGTATGTGCCACACAATATCCACTTCAGACTAAAACATGATCCATTTTCTGAATGTGTACCATGCACCAACAATGTACTAAGTAAGGGGCTTTACACGGTAACTCATTTAATCCTCTTAAACCTTAGAAGATAATTATTCCACACAGAGGTGTAGAAATAAGGTTTGAAACATCAAGTAACCTGTTGGCTTCTCTGTAATAGGTTTCCCCCTTGGAGATAATAATATCCCTACTTCAGTAGGTTGTAGTGGGATTAGCACAAGACAGCACATAATTAGCACTGTACATTTATGTTATGATGTTTATTGTTATTGTTTAAGGTCACAAAAATAGTAACTTCAAAGGGGTGTTTTTTAATGATGGCTAAGTAATTCAGAACAGTTTTATCACCCCAGAAAGCAAGCCCATACCCATTAGTTGTCATTTCCTATCTTTTGCCCCAGACCCTGGAAACCACTGTCACTACCGAATTGCATAACCTGGACATTTCATATAAATGAATTCATGTTACCATGTAGCCTTTCTGTCTAGTTTCTTTGATTTAGCGTAATATTTTCAAGGTTCTTCCATCTTGTAGCATGTACTAGTATTCAATTCCTTTTTATGGCTGAGTAATAGTCCATTGCATGGACATATCACATTTTATGTATTCATTAATCAGTTGATAGGCATTTGGGTTGTTTCTACCTTTTGGCAATTATTTATAATAACACTGCTGTGAAATTAGTGTACAAGTTTTCAGTTCTTGAATATATACCTAGGAGTGGAATTAGCCTTAATGTTTTGAGGGAATGCCAAACTGTTTCCCAAAGTGGCTCACTGTTTTCCAAAGGACTTCACTCCTACTGCTGAACTCCTTTATTACTGCTAGTTGTGTGTGCATGTGTGTGTGTATTCCTTAGGATTTTCTACATACAAGATAATGTCATCTGCAAATAGAGATAGTTTTGCTTCTTCCTTTCCAAACTGGATGACTTTCATTACCTTTCCTTGCCAAATTGCCCTGGCGAAAACCGCTAGTACAATGTTGAATAGAAGTGGCAGGAAGAGATATCCTGTCCTGTTCTTGACTTTAGGGGGAATGCTTTTGGCTTTTGCTACTCAGCATGATGTTTTTCATAGATGCCTTTTATTAGGTTGAGGAAGTTCCCTCCTATTCCTAATTTGTTAAGTGTTTTTAATCATACAGGATGTTTCACTTTGTCAAATACTTTTTCTCTATCTATTGATATGATCATATGATTTTTCTACTATATTCCATTCATATGGTACATACACTGACTAATTTTGGTATGATAAACCAATCTCTCGTACTTGGGACAAAGTGTACTTGGCCATGGTATATAATCCCTATTTTAACTTGCTGGATTTGGTTACTACATTGCTAGTATCTTGTCGAGCACTTTTGCATCTGTATTTATAAGGAATATTGCTCTACAGTTTTCATTTCTTGTGATGTCTTTGTCTAATTTTGCTAATAGGGTAACACTGGCCTCACAGAATGGGTTGGGAAGTTAGTGTCCACTATTCTTACATTTCTTGTAAAGGGCTGGTATTAAAATCCTCATTGAGCACATGGTAGAATTCACTAATGAAGCCATCCAGACCTGGGCTTTTCTTTGTCAGAAATTTTTAAATAACTAATTCAATCTTTTTACTTGCTGTATAGCTCTCTTTAGGTTTTCTATTTCTTCTTGGAGTCAGTTAAAATTGTGTTTTTCTAGGAATTTGTCTATTTCATCTAGGTTTTCCAGTTTGTTGGTATACAACTGTTCATAGTATTCTCTTGTAATACATTTTAATTTTTTTAAGCTTGTTAGTAATGTCTCCATTTTCATTCTTGATTTTAATATTTTGAGTCTATTTTTTTTCTTGGTCAGTCTAGCTTAAGATTTCTCAATTTTGTTGATATTTTCAAAGATCCAACTTTTGGTTTTGTCAGTTTGGCCTATTGCTTTTCTCTATTTCATTTACTTCTACTTTAAATTCTGTTATTTCCTCCTACTTGCTTAGGGTTTGGCTTCTTTCTAAGGTGAAAAGTTGGGTTACTGATTTGAAGTCTTTCTTCTTTTTTAATGTAGGTGTTGATAGCTATAAATTTCTCTCTGATTTTTTTTTAAGGTTTATTTATTTGAGAGAGAGAGGAGAGGCAGAGGGAGAGAGAGAGAGAATCTTAAGCAGACTCCCTGCTGAGCACAGAGCCCGATGTGGAGCTCAATCTCAAAACCAACTGAGTCACCCAGGCTCCCCTCTTTATGCTCTGTTTTAGCTGTATCCCATAAGCTTTGGTATATTGAGATTTTATTTACCTCAAAAGTATTTTCCAATTTCTCCTGTGATTTCTTTTTGCCTTTTTGGTTATTTAATGGTGTGTTAATTTCCTCGAATTTCCCAACTTTCCTTCTATTTTTATTGATTACTAATTTTCTTCCATTGTGAAACCTGTATGATTTTAGTCGTTTTAAATTTATGAGACTTGTTTTTTGGCTCAATCAGTAATCTATTTTGGAAAATGTCCTATATGCACTTGAGAAGAATGTATATTCTGCTGTTGTTGGGTAGAGTAATCTATACGTGTCTATGTTTAGTTTGGTGTATAATATTGCTTATGGCCTCTATTTCCCTTTGACCTTCTGCTTAGTTGTTCTATCCATTACTATAAGTGGGGTATTGCAGTCTCCAACTCTTATTTACTGAATTGTCTATTTTACCTTTGAATTCGGTCTTTTTTGCTTCATATATTTTGGAGCTCTGTTTTTAGATGTATATATATATATATAATTGTTATGTCTTCCTGATGGATTGACACTTTTTTATTGTAAAATGTTCTTTATCTCTAATAACAACTTTTGCCTTAAGGTATATTTTGTCTGATATAAGTATAGCTATTTCACTAATTCTTATCAACAACGAAGTTTGAGAAACATTGTGCTAATATAGTGTTTTATAATACATACATACATTAGTGGGCTGTGAAATCAATTTAATGATTAACAATTAAAAATTTTTACAATAAAATTTACTACACTAGAATAAAATAAAATAGAAAAAAATCAAACTGTATTGTCCATATGCTATATACTCACTGTATTATTGCTTGATGAAATGTTATATATAGCATATATATAATACATATAAATATTGTTAATATATAAATATATACATATATATATTATTTACTGTGGGTCATAGTAGACTGTCATTAAGAATGTTTAAGGGGGCGCCTGGTAGAGCATGTGAATCTTGATCTTGGGGTTGTGAGTTTGAGCCCTACATTGGGTGTAGAGATTACTTTAAATAAAAGAAAGAAAAAAAAAAAAGAATGTTTGAAAGCCAGTGATTTAAAGACCCTTTTGTTTAACCAATGTAAAAGAAAAGATCCTATTGTAAAATGGAAAAGATGGAGACAATGTCACAAAACTGTGATGCATAATCACATGGTTGCAAATAGTTTTGTGGATCTTCTCCTTGAAGGAAAAAACAAATCTTACCTAAATATAGGTTAAACTGAGTTTCTTTCTGAAAATTGCTATTTGTTTATAAAAGCACTGTTTATAATGTGTGGATGTGCATGTATCCGCGTTTTCTTATACTGGGATATTGGTCCAGAAGACAGCAAGGGGTGTCAGAAGCCGAGATTTACCTCCTAAGTACGTGCGCTAAAGGGAACAAGCCTGGGATAGCTGTAGCCATATTTCCCAAAATAACCCAGGCTCTGGGCCTGCGGCTCCAGACTGGGAAATCTGGTATCTTTTTGTAATCAAAAAGCACTGCCACACAGCTGTGTAGGGCAGGGACTGATATTTCCTGAAAAATGTGAACAGTCCATTGGTGGCTGTTCTTTGAAAAGGTCCCTCCTACAGAATGAAAAAGACCTGAGAGAGTCGGGTAAGGTGGAGACTATGCTCTCTCTCAGAGAACCCAAAGAACTGGATCCTGGACACCATGCACACCAGGAAGGAACTCCTGTTAGAGGAAGCTATGTTTATATATATATATATATAAATATTACTACTTATATATATAAGTAGTAATAGGTAATACTTGCTGAGCTTTTATTATATTCCAGGCATTGTTGTGACTACTTTACATGGATTAAATCCTGTAATCTAGGCATCAACCGTATGTGGTAGAGACTATTATTATTATCCTTAATTTACAGAGGAAAAAACTGAGACATAGGAGGATAAGTAACTTGCTCAAGAATCAATAATGTCAATATGTGACAGAGTCAGAATTAAAACTCAAGCATTCTGACTGCAGAGGCACCCTTAATTAAATTATGCTAATACTCCCTTTAGATCAGAGAGGCGAGGAACATCCAAAATAGGACTCTCTGGATAGCCTTGAAACTACAGAGTAGAAGAGCGACTCTAGCTGGCCGCTGTTTTTTTAGGTGCGCGCACGCACGTGCACACACACACACACACACGCATGCACCCCTCCTAGGGGATGTCACAGTACAGAAAAAACAGTGTAGCAGGCAAAAAGCTGGCTTCAGAAAGAGTAAGCGGTCACCAGCATAGAGGCAAAGCAGTGGTCTGGGGTCAGCCAATGCCGAGGAAACCAGCAACCACCAGGAAGGGCGATTCCCCAAGACTTCCAGAAGTTGTGTGGGATGAGAAATAAAGACAGACAGCCCTTCCTGTAAGGCAAATTGGACAGAGGGTCAGATTCCAGAGATTTGGGCATTAAAGGGAAGAGTGGCTTTTGACGCTCATGAAGTCTGGGACATTTTGGTTACTCATCAAAATCCCACTCAGGAGCATCATGAATTGTGGAACTATTTCTTCTAATACTGTCTGAGAACAAGGCCATGAAATAAATCAAACATTTCTTTATTTGGGAAACACTCCACAATGCCATTTCAAGGACCAGCTGCTGTGCTTACTGCTAGAGACAGAAAGATGTAGAAAGACATGTCTTTGAGGACATTCAGTTCTACAGAAAATACACAGATTTTTTTTTTTTTTAAAGTGAATGGTTATCATGAAGCAAGTAACTCGTGGGATCAGAGGTAGATTCATAGTGTGTGAAGAGATTAGAGAGGAACGGTGCTCAACCCAGGCAGAGGAGGTACCCTATGATGTTAGTGCTGACATGTTAGACCCAGCCAGCACCTCCACAATGGACAGAGGTTTTACAGGGAGAGTAGGTGCAAAATGAACAATTGCACAGGGAGACTCAGTATTGCAGTGGGGCCAAGGCTGTGTATGGAGATTAGGCAGAGAGGCTAGAAAGGAAGGTGGGGAAGGACTGAAGATTATGAAAGACCTATACTCCTCTGTTGCAAAGAGTAAACTGTATGCCAATAAAACAGAAAGTGAACTAATTGGACTTACACTCAGAACCCTTATGAATGAGGTTCAATTAGGCAGGAGGTGCTTCCAGGAGTGCAGATGGAAGGCAAGTTAATTTGTAATGTAAGGAGTAGTAAGTGGAGGAGTAATAAGCAACATTGAAGAGACAGTCCTGTCTCAGTAACAGACTGGATATGAGGAAAGATTCTCAAGTTCTGTGGTGGGTCCCTGCAACCTCCAGAGGAGGGAAAGAATAGAGGCTATGTGTTCTGGAGCAACATGCCGAAGTTGAATTACAAACCACTGAGTTTGAGATCCAGGGTCATTTCCGGGGAAATGCAAGTGCAGAGCACAGGAGATTGATATAGGCGGGTGCTAAGGGATTCTTAAGTGGTTAAAGGCAAATTACCAAGATCACTCAGGAGAGTGTGTAAAAAGTTGGGTGAATGAATAGTTGAAAGAAGGAGACAAGGCAGGGCAGGGGAGTGGCCCAACCCTGGGGAATACCAGTTCTTAAGGACAGAGGACATATAGATCTTGATAGACACTGACAGTCAGGACAGACTAAGGGAAAAATAATAGTAACTAGAAAAAAACGTCAAATTAGAGCTACACGAGAAAAAACAAAAACAAAAAACCTAGTGTCTTTAGAACAAATGGAAGAAATTACATGTTTCAGTTTGTCATGAAGAATATACTTCAGTTCCTGTAAGAACTGTGTTTAAGAGTACCCAAATTAGACTGGAAATCAGATATCCCTACCCCCTTTTTTTGAACTATTAAAAACAATGCAACTAAAAGTCATATAAATAATCTTAAGAATATTGTTTTATCAACTCAGTGAGTTGCTTAACTCTTATATTAGTCATGGGATTTTATTTTATTTTTTTAATTTAATTTAATTTTATTATGTTATGTTAGTCACCATACAATACAACACTAGTTTCTGATGTAGTGTTCCATGATTCATTGTTTTCGTGTAACACCCAGTGCTCCATGCAGTACGTGCCCTCCTTAATACCCATCACCGGGCTAACATCCACCCACGCCCCTCCCCTCTAAAACCCTCAGTTTGTTTCTTGGGAGTCCATAGTCTCTCATGGTTCATCTCCCCCTCCGATTCCCCCCCCTTCATTTTTCCCTTCCTTCTCCTAATGTCCTCCATGCTATTCCTTATGTTCCACAAATAAGTGAAACCATATGATAATTGACTTTCTCTGCTTGACTTATTTCACTTAGCATAATCTCCTCCGGTCCCATCCATGTTGATGTAAAAGTTGGGTATTCACCCTTTCTGATGGCTGAGTAATATTCCATTGTATATATGGACCACATCTTCTTTATCCATTCATCTGTTGAAGGGCATCTCGGCTCTTCCCACAGGTTGGCTACTGCGGACATTGCTGCTATGAACACTGGGGTGAATTTGGCCCTTCTTTTCACTACATCTGTGCCTTTGGGGTAAATACCCAGTAGTGCAATTGTTGGGTCATAGGGTAGCCTTATTTTTAATTTTTTGAGGCACCTCCACACTGTTTTCCAAAGTGGCTGTACCCACTTGCATTCCCTCCAACAGTGTGAGAGGGTTCCCCTTTCTCCACAACCTCTCCAACATTTGTTGTTTGTTGCCTTGTCAATTTTTGCCATTCTAACTGGTGTGAGGTGATATCTCAGTGTGGTTTTGATTTGAATTTCCCTGATGGCTAATGATGATAAACATTTTTTCATGTATCTGTTAGCCATTTGTATGTCTTCTTTGGAGAAGTGTCTGTTCATGTCTTCTGCCCATTTTTTGACTTGTTTTTTGGGTGTTGAGTTTGAAAAGTTCTTTATAGATCCTGGAAATCAGCCCTTTGTCTGTAGTGTCATTTGCAAATATCTTCTCTCATTCTGTGGGTTGCCTCTTTGTTTTGTTGACTGTTTCCTTTGCTATGCAGAAGCTTTTTATCTTGATGAAGTTCCAAAAGTTCATTTTTGCTTTTGTTTCACTTGCCTTTGGAGATGTATCTTGAAAGAAGTTGCTGTGGCCGATGTCGAAGAGGTTACTGCCTATGTTCTCCTCTAGGATTTTGATGGATTCCTGTCTCACATTGAGGTCTTTCATCCATTTTGAGTTTATCTTTGGGTATGGTGTTAGAGAATGGTCCAGTTTCATTCTTCTGTATATAGCTGTCCAATTTTCTCAGCACCATTTACTGAAGAGACTGTCTTTTTTCCATTGCATATTTTTCCTGCTTTGTCGAAGATTATGGACCATAGAGTTGAGGGTGCATATCTGGGCTCTTTATTCTGTTCCATTGGTCTATATGTCTGTTTTTGTGCCAGTACCATGCTGTCTTGGTGATCACTGCTTTGTAATATAGCTTGAAATCGGGCAACGTGATGCCCCCAGCTTTGTTTTTCAACATCTCCTTGGCGATTCAGGGTCTTTTCTGATTCCATACAAATTTTAGGATTGTTTGTTCCAGCACTTTGAAAAATGTCATTGGAATTTTGATCGGGATGGCATTGAAGGTATAGATTGCTCTGGGCAGCATAGACATTTTAACAATGTTTATTCTTCTGATCCATGAGCATGGACCGTTTTTACATCTTTTTGTGTCTTCTTCAATTTCTTTCATGAGTGTTCTGTAGTTCCTAGAGTATAGATCCTTTACCTCTTTGGTTAGGTTTATTCGAGGTATCTTATGGTTTTTGGTGCTATTGTAAATGGAATCGTTTCTCTATTTTCTCTTTCTACAGTTGCATTGTTAGTATATAAGAAAGCAATTGATTTCTGTGCATTGATTTTGTATCCTGCCACATTACTGAATTGCTGTATGAGTTCTAGTAATTTGGGGGTGGAGTCTTTTGGATTTTCCACATAAAGTATCACGTCATCTGCAAAGAGAGAAAGTTTGACTTCTTCTTTGCCAGTTTGAATACACTTTATTTCTTTTTGTTGTCTGATTGCTGTTGCTAGGACTTCTAGTACTATGTTGAACATAGTGGCAAGAGTGGGCATCCTTGACGTGTTCCTGATCTTAAGGGAAAGGCTCTCAGCTTTTCCCCATTGAGGATGATATTTGCTGTGGGTTTTTCACAGGTGGATTTTATGAACTTGAGGAATGTGCCCTCTATCCCTATACTCTGAAGAGTTTTAATCAGGAAAGGATGCTGTATTTTGTCAAATGCTTTTTCTGCATCAATTGAGAGGACCATATGGTTCTTCTCCCTCCTCTTATTAATGTGTTCTATCACATTGATTGATTTGCGAATGTTGAACCACCCTTGCATCCTGGGGATAAATCCCACTTGGTCGTGGTGGATGATCCTTTCAATGTATTGTTAGGTCCTATTAGCTAGGATTTTATTGAGAATTTTGGGGATATCGGTCTGAAATTCTCCTTTTTGACAGGGTCTTTGCCTGGTTTGGGGATTAAGGTAATGCTGGCCTCACAGAATGAGTCTGGAAGCTTTCCTTCTGCTTCTATTTTTTGAAACAGCTTCAGGTATTATTTCTTCTTTGAATGTTTGGTAGAATTCCCCAGGGAATCCATCAGGCCCTGGACTCTTGTTCTTTGGGAGGTTTTTGATCACTGCTTCAATCTCGTTACTACTTATTGGTCTATTCAGGTTGTCAATTTCTTCCTGTTTCAGTCTTGGCAGTTTATAGGTTTCTAAGAAGGCATCCATTTCTTCCAGGTTGCCTAATTTATTGGCATATAGTTGTTGATAGCGATTTCTAATAATTTTTTCTATTTCCTTGGTGTTAGTCCTTTCGTTCATAATTTTATTAATTTGGGTCCTTTCTCTTTTCTTTTGGATAAGGCTGGCCAGAGGTTTATTGATCTTATTAATTCTTTCAAAGACCCAGCTTCTAGTTTTGTTGATCTGATCTACTGTGTTTCTGGTTTCTAATTCATTGATCTCTGCTCTAATCTTAATTATTTCTCTTCTAATGCATGGCTTAGGCATCATTTGTTGCCTTTTCTCCAGTTCTTTAAGGTGTAAAGTTAGTTGGTGAATTCGGGATTTTTCTCTTTTTTTGAGTGAGGCTTGCATGGCTATGTATTTCCCCCTTAGGACTGCCTTTGCAGTATCCCATAGGTTTTGGACTGATGTGTTTTCATTCTCATTGGTTTCCATGAATTGTTTAAGTTCTTCTTTGATTTCCTGGTTGACCCAAACATTCTCGAGCAGAGTGGTCTTTAGCTTCCAAGTGTTTGAATTTCTTCCAAATTTTTTCTTGTGATTGAGTTCTAGTTTTAAAGCATTATGGTCTGAGGAGATGCAGGGAATAATCTTAATCTTTTGGTATCAGTTGAGACCTGATTTGTGACTCAGTATGTGGTCTATTCTGGAGGAAGTTCCGTGTGCACTTGAGAAGAATGAGTATTCTGTTGTTTTAAAGTGGAATGTTCTGTATATATCTGTGAGATTCATGTGGTGCAGTGTGTCATTCAAAGCTCTTGTTTCTTTGTGGATTTTCTGCTTAGATGATCTGTCCATTGCTGAGAGTGGAATATTGAGGTCTCCTACAATTAATGTATTGTTATCAATATGACTCTTTATTTTGGTTAACAGTTGGCTTATGTAGATGGCTGCTCCCATGCTGGGGGTGTGGATATTTACAATTGTTAGATCTTCTTGTTGGATAGACCTTTCAAGAATGATATAGTGTCCTTCTGTGTCTCTAACTACAGTCTTTAGTTTAAAATCTAATTTGTCTGATGTAAGAATTGCTACCCCAGCTTTCTTTTGAGGTCCATTGGCATGAAAGATGGATCTCCATCCCTTCACTTTCAGTCTGGATGTATCTTTAGGTTCAAAATGAGTCTCTTGTAGACAGCATATGGATGGGTCCTGTCTTTTTATCCAATCTGCAACCCTGTGCTGTTTTATGGGAGCATTTAGGCTGTTCACATTGAGAGTGATTATTGAAAGATATGAATTTATTGTCATCATGTTGCCTGTGAAGTCCAAACATTGTCTCTGTAAATTTCTGTTCTATATCACTCTTGGGGTCTTTCTCCTTTTATAGAACCCCCCTTAACATTTCTTGCAGGGCGGCTTAGTGGTCACATATTCTTTCAGTTTCTGCTGGTCTTGGAAGCTCTGAATCTCTCCATCCATTCTAAATAACAGCCTTGCTGGATAAAGTACTCTTGGCTGCATGTTCTTCTCATTTAGTACCCTGAATATGTCTTGCCAGGCCTTTCTGGCTTGCCAGGTCTCTGTGGACAGGTCTGACGTTATTCTGATGTTTCTCCCTCTGTACATAAGGAATCTCTTCCCCCTAACTGCCCTTAAGATGGTCTCCTTGGTTCTAAGATTTGCGAGTTTTACTATTACAGGCCAGGGCGTTGGTCTGTTTTCCTTGATCTTGGGAGGGGTCCTCTCTGCCTCTAAGACACGAGTGTTTGTTTCATTCCCCAGATTAGGGAAGTTCTCAGCTACAGTTTGCTCAAATATATCTTCTAGTCCTCTCTCTCTCCACCCCCTGAGGGATCCCAATAATTCTGACACTGGAACGTTTCATGGTGTCACTTATTTCTCCAATTCTGTTTTCATGGATTGTGAGTTGCTTCTCCCTGGCCTCCTCTTTTCCTTCTTTTCTATCAGTTGGTCTTCTAGATCACTAATTCGTTTTTCTGCCTTGCTTACCCTAGCTGTTAGATTATCTAGATTAGATTGGATCTCACTGATAGCATTTTTAAGTTCTGCCAGTTCAGCTTTCATTTCTGCCAGTAGAGACTCTACGTTGCCATTAATCGATTTCTCCATTCTAGCTATTGTCTTCATAAACGCTACCCTGAAGTCCATTTCTGACATTTTGGTTAATCTGTATCCATTTGTAAATCTGTGGCAGAAGTTACAGTCTCTGAGTCTTTCCTATTCGGGGGGTTCCTCCTCCTAGTCATTCTGTTGAGGGGTGGTTGAGGGAATATACAGAATCCAAATTATTGACCACAACCCAAGCAAGATGCACCTGTTTTATAGGGACCTTAGGGTTGTCGGCCTCTTGTTCTCCCAGCCTGTCTTCTGGGGGAGGGGCCTGCTGCGCTGTTACTCAGGCAATCCCATTTGGGTGGAGTTGCCCTGCCCTCTGTGTGGGGCGGATGGGCTCAGTGAAAACCGTTTTTTGGGGGCTTTTGTTCTCTGGCAGCTTTCCCTGGTGGCTTTCTGCATCTCTTCCAAGAGTCAGAGCAGAAGAGACCGTTTCCAACCCTCTGCCTCAGAGCAGAGAGATCGCAGTCTGTTCTTCAATGAGCTCTCCAGGCCACACTATCTCTGTTTCTGTCTGTGCTGCTATAAACTGCAGCGTCCTGGGTTGTGCACCCCTCAGCTGCCAGGTCCAGGCGCGTCTCTACCCTTTGTGTTTCTAAAACCGCCAGCCGCCCCCAGTTCGCATGCACGGCACTGCCACTCCAGATTTCAGTCCAGGGGGCTACCCTAAAGTCCTTTCCCTGCCACTACCGGTCTGTGAGCCTGTGCCCTGTCCCTAGCACAGGAGTCTATCACTCACCGGTGGTGTAGGATCCTGGCAGCTTGGCTCCCTCCCTTCCGTTTATTTTCCAAAATCTGCCCAGGGAATTGCGGCTCCCCGCTTCATACCTCGAAACCAACTGCCTGTGATATTCTGTTTGTAGAGATCCAGATATATCTTCTTACATCTCAGACTGATTTTGTGGGTGTTCAGAGTGGTCTGGTAGATATCCAGATCCATTCAGGGGACCGGTTGGAATAGGGTCCCCTACTCCTCCGCCATCTTTAGCCATGTGATTTTAACATAAAAGTACCTCATGTAATAAAATTTGAGGATCAATAAATTAGAAAATTATAATTTAGATTATGGGGCTATTCAGTACAGATTATATTTCTAGAAAAATTATATACATGTTTATGTAATCAAATGATTTTTGTTATATGTATTATTCATAGATGTTAAGAGAACTGAAGGAACAAACATGATCAAATTATGTGTGGTAAACAGCATATTATATTCCCCTTTGAGCTTTGAAATTACCATTAAGGATTCTGATTGGTTCTGTAGGAAACCAAAACAAAGCAAAACGGTTAATTTTGTGTAACTATAATATCCCAGATTTATTTAAAAAAAGAACTCTGTTATAGAGCTTTGTCCTACCGATACCAACGTGAAAAATACCTCTTTGTGGGATTTGCATCTTCTCAGTTATTTTGAATACTACCATCCTTTTTTATTTCACAAAATTATGTCAATTTCTTTTCTTTAAATAGACTACATATAACAAAAGTGTCTTTATTAGCTATTCTTTCAAACATATTTGGGACAAAATTATTTTCAGTGGGATTGCATGTCCAGTACTATAATGCTAATAGAAATTAAGTAATTGATTTTAAAGAAATTAATTAAAGCCAAATACTTCATAGTATTCCAAGTTCCTTTATGTGAATTACAGGGCCATAATTTGCAACAATCATCATAAATAAGTATATAGTTCAGCCACTAGGTGGCGATCACAGTGAATTTTTGTTACTGTATTTCATAACTGAAAATGCAGTTCTGTGCTCTGCATCATAATGTTTTTCAACTTATCTAGTCATTTGATTTGAATGATATATCCTATGCTCTTGCTAATTTTTTGATATGAGAGGAACACTTTCCCAGATGAACAGAACATGACTTATAGCCAATGTTACTTAGAACTGGTAGAGCCTCTGTTCTAGTGGAACCTAGGTTATTGGATATATAGTGATCCATTAACATAAGATAGATTATGTAGATCATGTTCTGAAGTAAATTTAGAGAAATGGTCAGATATGGCATGATTATAATTTAGGACTGTCAAGACCTTGGATTTAGCAGGAGTTGAGCCAGTAATGAGGGGTTATATTGGACCAGATATGCACATATATGAGGGAAAGGGGAAAAGGAAGCCCTGCTGTTTTCAGAAAACACGCAAGGGCAGAGGTTAACTGAGCTCCACGGATCTTTTGTCTAGAGCCAAAACAACATTTTTACCATTATCCTTTGGGTACTGGGGCTTCTTCTCCTCTTTCACAGACTAACTCAAATGGTTCCCACCTCTAAATATACATTTAACTATATATTTAGAGAAATGTTGCTACACCTTATCTATCATTTTCTAGGTCATTGAAATGTATTTGCATACAACCCCGATTATTTCCTTCCTTACTTCGAAAGTAAGCATATTTCTAATTTTAAAAATTTTACACATTGCCTAATTACTTTATAAAAAGACTATAATAACTCAAATTTCCACTAGCATTATGAGTATCCATTTCACTAAGTCACCACCAGTAGTGCATTCAGACTTATAAAAATATTTGTATAACTCCTTAATGAGCACTCAAGGCCATTCACCTCCATTGCTCTTGCATTTGTCCCATGCATGTCTCCTAACAGACTTTCATGACCTTGGGCTTCTTTTTTAAATTTAGATTCAATTAATCAACATATAATGTATTACCAGTTTCAGAGGTAGAGGTCAGTGATTCATCAGTCTTATATAATATCCACTGCTCATTACATCACGTGCCCTCCTCAATGTCCATCACAAGTTTACCCCATCCCCCCACACGACCTTGTGCTTTTGTACCTACATTTCCTTCTGCTAGAAAGAAGTCCCTTCCTCCTTTCCGTTGAGTGAGAAACTCCTCATCAAGCCAGAAAAATCTGACTTCCTCAGTTATATCTTCCCTCAAATCCCTGGTAGAGTCAGTTACTGTCATCCAGGTCCTTCAACATTCTCTTCACATTTTCATAACAGAGCAAAGAGCATGCCTTTAGTGTTTGTACAACTTCCTTCCTCAGTAGCCTACAAATATATTCTAATGGACATCTAGTAAACTACTTGGCATCCTGGAGGCATTCAATACTTATTTACTGAATCATTCAATTACTTACTTTTAAAAGCAATCTTAACTATTAGTATGGTTTTCTGCAGAGGTGAAATAATCTTTCTGATTATTTAACCCACCTGGTACAAAATGGGAATTGTAGTCAGGAGGAGCATCAGGCCTTGGATCAGGAGACTTTATTTGATTCTCCGTTTCATCTGTAGGTTGCTCAGGGGCTGTGGGGACCACACCTTGGGAGGAGAGGTAGAAGGGACATGATTTACAATGGAAGTGATAATGTGATAAGAGAATAAATTCATTTTTTTTTTTAAAGATTTTATTTATTTATTTGACAGAGAAAGACACAGCGAGAGCAGGAACACAAGCAGGGGGAGTGGGAGAGGGAGAAGCAGGCCTCCTGCTGAGCAGGGAGCCTGATGTGGGGCTCGATCCTAGGATCCCAGGATCATGACCTGAGCCGAAGGCAGACGCTTAATGACTGAGCCACCCAGGCGCCCCAAATTCATTTTTTCTTATCAATGAATGTAAATAATATGAAATACACTTATATTTTTAAAAGACACATAATTCATTATGTATATTAGGTATTAACCTATTAATATATATTGATGAATTTTCAGGCTGAATATAGATTTAAAACAAAGCAATTATTTATATTGTGCTATGATCAAAGCAACACATTTTCATGCTAGTGGTTCAGCTGACTTCATGCTGATTCCTACCTACATAAACTGCTGGCTCATTAGCAAAAATTCTTTTCCCCACTATATAATATGGAGAACACAGTCATATGTAGAGTGAATCTTATTTTGTCCTTAATCCTTTTTGGAAAATGACTGTGTTTAAATGATTTCAAAACATCACACAATAAATACGTAATGGCTTAAAATGCAGTGGTTCCACACACAACTCAGTCAGAGGCAGTTTAAACTACCTCTCCAGTGAAACTGATCTCGGTTACTATAATTGTTGCAAAGGAGGGCCTGAACTCACTTTCCATGATGCTACCTCATCCCCTTGTTGTGATCAGAGACGTGTCTCCCTGTACTCACTACAAGGAAAAATTCTGATTCTCTTAACTGACTGATTTTTATCTCTGAAAAACACAAATCCCATAAATGTGATGTTTCTCTCCTTCCATCGTCTTCTGCACTGTTTGAAAATGCAGGACCTGCTTCTGAGCCCTTCTCTATGTGAGCAGGCTGTCACCACAGGCTTCTAATATTATTAGTACTGCCCCTCTTTGCAGACTTACTTTCTTACTTTTTCCTTTACTTAATTCTCCCCACATACTTTAGAGATCTTTCAGTACATATGTGCCAATATAAATCCCTTTTAATCCTTTTCTGTCAAAGATAGAAATGTTCATATATATAAATGAACACATATGTTTTCTCCAAATGCTAAACAACAATAAAAAATAATTTCAAAAGGAAATAAACTCCAATTTTTAAGGAAAATATCACAAAATTCACATTTGAAAATAGAGCATATTAAAATTTATTCATAAAATGTTACCTGACATTTTGAAGAATTCCACTTAGTCCTGAAAAATAAAACATTTTAATACCTTAATACTTTTAATACCTTTAATACCTTTAATATCTTAAGATAGATATATATAGTTACTATTATTACTTAGTGATACATGTAACAGGTTTTATGATTTTTTTGTCGCCAGTTACATTTCATTCATATTTTTATTAATTCAACAAATATTTACTGAGCACTTATTATGTATCAGGTACTAACATAGATGTCGAAAATATAGTAAAAACCAGAAAAACAGGTGACCTCATGCTGGAGATTTGTAGTGGCATGAGATTAAAAACACATTAACAAATATTTAAGATTATATCTGGATAGTACAGATACATAAAGAAAACAAAGGAAAAAGTTTAGGAAAAACATGGATGGGGTCCCAGGAGGTTCAGGGAAAGCCTCTCTCAGGGGGTAACCTTTGAGCTGTTTGAACCAGGAAAGGAGGCATGACATTACAATGTAGGGAGTTCTAGGAAAACAGGCAGTAAGTGCAAAGGCCCTGAGATGGCACTGAGCTTGGAGTACTCAAGGGTGAGGAAGAGGTCAGGTGTTACTGGGACACAAGGACTGAAGAGAACAGAGTGAAGAGATGGAAACAAGTCTGATCATACCTGAAAAGCGAGGCAAAATGTTTAGGATTTGCTATAATTGCCGCTGGGCAGTCTTTGGAGGACTGTAATCAGTGGAGTGATGAGAGCTGATTTATACTTTCTCTTGAGGGGGCACGAGTGGAAGCAGTGAGGATGGGATGGCAGCCATAATCCGGGTGGGACCGATGATGGCTTAGACTGGGGAGGTCACCCTGGAGAGGGTGAAGTGTGGTCAGGAGCAGAACCTATAGGAGCTGCTGATGGACTAAGGAAGAGAGGAGTGAAGGATGAGCGTCAGTTTTCAAGCCAGGGTACCAGAGCTGATGACAGTGCCATTAACTGAACGGCAGAGGAAGCTGGTGGGGAAGTGGTGCAGACTGGGGAGGGTAAGAGTCAAAAGCTCCAAATAGGCATGTTTTGTTTAAGAAGAGGCCAGAAGTTTATTTTATTTAAATAAACAGTATGTATATGTAAACGTTATGAGTATAACTCGAGAGAAGTAAATCAGAGGTTGAGATGAGATTTGAAACAAGGGGTGGGGGAGAGATTTCATGAATTCATTCAAGACTGAAAAAAAAAGTTATTATCATAGAAAGGAATTTTAGGATTTCTAAGTTCTGGATATTAACAATGAACAACATCAACAAAGGCTATAATTTATGAATGCTTATCTAATGTCAGGCAAAGGGTTGAGTACTTTCCATATCTTTAATTATATTATCTCTCTCATAAATAGCCAACCCTACTAAAATCAAGTCTATTTTTTTTAAGATTGTATTTATTTATTTGACACAGAGAGAGAGAGCACAAGCAGGGGGAGCAGCAGAGGGAGAGGGAGAAGCAGGCTCTGTGCCAAGCAAGGAGCCCGATGTGGGACTCAATCCCAGGACCCTGAGATCACGACCTGAACTGAAGGCAGATGCCTAACCGAATGAGCCACCCAGGCACCCCTAAAATCAAGTACTTCTAAATTCAAAGTTTCTTTTGGATTTTCTTTCCAATGTGTCATTCTGTTTATCAGATTACAAAATGGGATCATTTGTGTAGTTCCAGCTGAGTAGAAAGTCACCAATATAGATGAGGTAGGTCAAAGAAACTTTAGATTACCATATAAGACAGTAGTCAATATGGATACTGAGTTGACTCAATGACCACCACCATGACATAAACCAGTATGTAGATTTCCAGCTCAAATAACTGTCTTGCCAAGCATGGATTGGAATCCCACCAGTCTTGCACCATTTCTACTCACTTCTGGAACTAGAACTAGTTGTACAAAGTCCTATGTGTCTTAAAGGTTAAAAAAGTACTCTGTGGTGGGGGGGAGGAGTGGGGGGAGCCACCTGTGTGGCTCATATGGTTAAGCCTCTGCCTTCGGTTCAGGTCATGATCTCCAGGTCCTGGGATCGAGTCCCACATCAGGCTCCCAGCTCAGTGGGGAGTCTGCTTCTCCCTCTCCCTCTGCCCCTCCCCCTGCTTGTGCTCTCTGTCTCTCTCTTAAACGAATAAAATCTTAAAAAAAAGAAAAGTATTCTAGGGCACATCAAAAAGTCAGAACAAACTACAGGCCAATCAAAGTACATGAAATTGATCCTATTCCTTCAAAGATGGTAATCTCTGGTGTTTAGAAAATGAGTGTTTCTAGAACCTTAAATCCTGGACACTCTTAGGAATATACCTTCAAGTGACTCTTGTACATGTATACAGAAGATACATACAAAAATGTCGACACACTGTTCATATTAAAAAAAACCATGAGAGACTATGGACTCTGAGAAACAAACTGAGGGTTCTAGAGGGGAGTGGGGTGGGGGGATGGGTTAGCCTGGTGATGGGTATTAAAGAGGGCACGTTCTGCATGGAGCCCTGGGTGTTATATGCAAACAATGAATCATGGAACACTACATCAAAAACTAATGATGTAATGTATGGTGACTAACATAACATAATAAAATAAAATTAAAAAAAACACTCCAAATGTCCATCAATGGTACACTGAACAAATAAATTCTTTTCTTTTTTTTAAGATTTTATTTATTTGACAGAGCGCACAAGCAAGGGGAGCAGCAGAGGGGGAGGGAGAAGCAGGCTCCCTGCTAAGCAAGGAGCCCGATGTGGGGCTCGATCCCAGGACCCTGGGATCATGACCTGAGCTGAAGGCAGACGCTTAACCCACTGAGCCATCCAGACACCCCTTAACAAATAAATTCTGGTACATTCCTATGATGCAAGAGTATACTGTAGTGAAAACAAACTATAGCCATATCATCAAGAGAGATGAATCTCAAAATAACGACACTAAACAAAAAAATAAAAGGAAGTCATTGGAGAACACATATACGATATCATTTAATGTTCAAATGTAGGAAAATGAAACAGAACATTATTTTCCGGATACATACATGGGGGAATACATACTTTAAAGAAAAGTTAGGGAATAACACAAAATTCAGGAGAATGTGGGGCAAGTGTCATTGTGGCCCACAGGGGTTTGAAGCTTCTCCTAATGCTTTAGTTTACAGGGTGGTGAGAACAGGGGTGATGGGTTCTTACTAGTCTTTAAAAGGTACATATATGTTTAAATATGCAGATTTATGTGTCTGACATATGATTTCACAATACAAAAGAACTATTTGACAGTTATATGTTGCATATAACTTTCTAACTAAATATCTGTTGTTCCTTTCTACATTATTCCTGGAAGTGTAAACAATGAAGAAACCGTGATGGAAACTTTTTGCAGTTGAGTATTTACTGGAATGTGTCCTGGCCTCTTGGCAAGGGAGCCTTTGGACATGTGACAATCTTGCAATTCTCTAGGCAGAAGTCTTGGAGATCTGCATATGCAAACTGAAACCTTAGGCTCTGACAGTTTCCAGTGCCTTCAACAGTGAGAGGAGAGAAAAGAAACCAGGGGGTCACTGTCTGTACAATTCCTCTGCTTCTTACCAAGGGCAGGAAAAACAGCTAGTTCCTGCAAAGTCCTAGTCCATCTACCACAACTGACCATCTGGGTTTAACATATAACTGCTGGGAGAGGATATCCTTTGTACAAAAGGTAGGATACTTGGAGGAAGGTAGATTTGGTGGCTGGTAAGTGATGTATGCCAGCACATTGGCTCAGATACGCAGATCCCAGGTATCCCTAATGGCTATATGACTTTGAGTGACTATTCTGCTGTTGGGTTGTTGTGTCATGGGCAGTATGACAGCTGCATCCACCTCACAGAACTGTTGTGAAGACTGACATGGTACACTCAGAGAGCACTTTATTTATTAAAATTTTTATTTTATTTTTTTGAAGATTTTATTTATTTATTTGACAGAGAGAGAGAGAGAGAGAGAGAGAGCACAAGCAGGGGGAGGGGCAGAGGGAGAGGGAGAAGCAGGAGCAGGCTTCCTGCTGAGCAGGGAGCCCGATGCAGGGCTGGATCCCCGGACCCATAGATCATGACCTGAGCCGAAGGTAGACGCTTAACGACTGAGCCACCCAGGCGCCCCCTCAGATAGCACTTTTAAAACAGTGCCTGGCACACAGCAAATCCTCAACAAGCACGCATAATTTCACTAGATAAAATAAACCAGCTGGTGAAGAAACCAAGAATAAGTGTCCGTCTTCAAGTGTAGCATAAAAGAGCTGCTTGCCATTCAGCCATTAACAGACATAACTAAGAATCCCTGGTGAAGACTTTATCCTGGGTTTCAAGCTGACATCAATAACTCCCCATCACTGATTCTGCAGTGACTATGGTTCTAGCAAACATGATTTTACAAGCGCTGTTGGTAATGAGTTTGGAAACTGGAAAGAACTAGGAGAAAGAAAATGGAGGCATTGCTGGAGGGCTTTTTCCTATTTGTAGCTAAATGAAAGACAAATGAGTTAGAGCACATCTTACATGTGTACAGGATTTGCTTTAGATTTTAGTAGGATAGTGACATTAATTATATTATTCACATGAATGGATTTATCCAGTAATGGACTTTAAAAATTGCAGACAATTATGGTTACATTAAAGACATTGTCTAAAAATTACAATATTCATTACATCTCCAAGATATAAACATTGAGGTTATTTTTTAATTATATTAGTGTAGGGTCTATATTAGTGTAGTACTTCATGGCATATATTCCAATGAGATAATATGTGTAGTATTATATTTGATTTATTTGAAAGGCTTGATGAAACTCTTAATAAATGTAAACGTTGGTATTTTTTGAGCATTCACTTTATAAACCTTTTATTTCACAAGACTCCATGCTGAGTAAATAGAAGTTAATGTGCTAATAGTCCTAGGAATGTACACAGGCCCTGCTTAAAAAAGAAATATTTATTAGACTTTGATTAATCTCTCATGTATTAATCATTTTCTTCCATTTCCATAGGAAGTGATGACTACTCAATTTCAGTTGTTACATGTAACTTAGTGTTGCATATGAAAGATTTTGTCCGGCCTTTGTCCCAGGCTCTGGGGAGAAACTTCTGAATCCTTGGAATTTCCCAAGTGATGGGAGTGTCTCTATTAAACATGGTGGGCCTTTGGATCACACCTCAATTTATGCTAAGGAGATGTCACAGGATGGGGGCTGATCATGCCAAAAGATCACCATATGAATTAAGAGGGTGGTATTTTGAGCTATGTTATATTTTACTTATCTCTTGACCTCTGGGGAGATGAGAGAGGCTGGAGATTTAGTTCAACCACTTGGCTAATAATTCAAGTAACCATGCCTACATAATGAAATCCCAATAAAAACTCTGGCCATTGAAGCTTGAGTGAGCTTCTAGGTGGCGAACACATCAGTATGTTGGGAGGGGACGCATTCTGACTCCACAGGAAAGAGGCATGAAAATTTCAAATCTGAAACCAGATCTTACCCAAGGTGTCTCTTCCTTTGGCTGGTCCTGATTTTTACCCTTCATAATAAAACCTGCATTGTAAATGTAGCACTTAGAATTCTGTGAGTCATTCTAGTGAATGATCAAACCTGAGAGGGTGATGAGAACCCCCAAATTTGTAGCCAGTTGCTCAGAAGTGTGGGTGACCTGGGGTTCCCTGAACTTAGGGCTGGTATCTTTAGTGGTGGCAGTCTTATTGGAGACTTGTACCTTTAAACTTGTGGAGTCTGTGCTAACTCTGGCTGGTGAGTGTCAGAACTAAACTGTTTAGATTTTTGAAAAAGTTGCTAAACTATTACAAATAGAAGTACATATATATATATATATATATATATATATATATTTTCTGATGTAGTGTTCCATGATTCATTGTTTGCGTATAACGTCCAGTGCTCCATTCAGTACGTGCCCTCTTTAATACCCATCACCAGGCTAACCTATCCCCCCCCCACGAACCCTCAGTTTGTTTCTATATATATTTCTGATCACAACAGTAAAATATCATCATTTATAAAACATCAGTAAGTATAAAGAAATGAACATAACTCTTAAACCAACTTCCAAAAATAACTATTCTTAAAATGTTGGTCAATGTCCCGCATGTGTGTATATGTGTATGACTTTGTTTCTGTGTGTATGCATGGGGGGGAAT
The DNA here is from genome assembly GCF_011800145.1 of Mirounga leonina. NCBI lineage: Eukaryota > Metazoa > Chordata > Mammalia > Carnivora > Phocidae > Mirounga > Mirounga leonina. Next base: position 41,116,602 of record NW_023270268.1, read on the forward strand.
TTATAATAAATATTATTTGAAATACTGTAAACTAACAAATATATGTGTTTAAATGTAAAGTACCAATGACTGCCTTCACTTATTTAAACTATTCCATTTTTATTGTTCACACCTTTCTAGTATTATGATTAATGCTATAAAATTCCCATTTACATAAATATTGGTACAAACTTCTTATAACTAGTTTAAGAAGGATTTGGTGTTCTATAGGTGAATGTTTTTACAACTTAGGGAATATTTTGCCAATTTTTTTCTTTTTTTCTAGAAAGGCTCTTTCAGTTTAAACTCAAATCATGTGAGTGACCATTTCAGTGTTAATAAATATTACCTCCCTTTAAACTTTGCCAATTCGCTAAATGAAAAATTTCTTTTGTATTACTATGCCATTAAACACAATTCTTAATTCAATAAGTATTAAAAATAATGTGTTTCCTGAAAGAGAAATTTTAACTGATGTGGTGGTTTATAGATTTTAAAGAATCACTCGTGAAAATATTACTGAACAGCAGGTGCTCAGCACTGTATAGAAGGAACTTTTATTTACACATTCAAAAGGATTGTTGATTCTTCCTTCTTAAGCGACTCTTTAAATACCTCTTGCTAATTAAACATACAAAACTTTTATTCACTTCTTTGACTGAAGCAAGACAAAGACATATGGGAATTCAATGGATGCCTAGAGAAAGAGCCCCCAAATTTGGAGGTTTAAAAGAAACAGGTGCATTGTGTTTCTATTTAGCTTGCCCATGGATTCTGGATTGAATATTAAAACAGCTCTACGTTTCCGAAAGAAAATCCAAATTAACACACATGTTCAGGGGTAGCCTCTCTGAAATCACTGCTAAAGAACAAACTAGTTCAAATCAGATTTGACTGGAATATCCAAAAATATGGCCTCTAAGTCTCCCTAAATCTTATACGTTTAGAGTTTTAATTAGGTTTTTTTTTTTTTGAAGTAAATTCACTAGACTTATACTATGTGTTCTTTTGCCTTTTTTTTTTTTTTACATTTTTTAATCTTCCATTAATGGATGAAAAAGGCTGCGATGCCCAAGAATCATAAAAAGCTTTATAAAAGAGGTACTATAACAGAGGTGGAAAGTGAGGCACAGAGAAGTTATTGAAAGGCTTTTCCTCAAGGTTGCACAGCCATTAAGAAGTACTGCCAGCATCTGGCCAGGAAGCTGGTTCCCCCCAGTCTACAGCATGTGGCTGCTACCACCTGTGCCTTCCTCTTACCCATAACTGCAGCCACACCAGAACCCTTCAATATTTACCTTTGAGGTAGGGTGGAGTAGAAAAATAAATACAATCTAATGAGCTACTTTTCCTTGTTTCTGGTGATAGGCAGTAGAATTAAAAGGCAGAAACAGGGGCACCTGGGTGGCTCAGTCGGTTAAGCGATTGCCTTCGGCTCAGGTCATGATCCTGGAGTCCCGGGATCGAGTCCCACATTGGGCTCCCCGCTCAGCGGGGAGTCTGCTTTTCCCTCTGACCCTCCTCCCTCTCATGCTCTCTGTCTCTCATTCTCTCTCTCGCAAATAAATAAAATCTAAAAAAAAAAAAAGGCAGAAACAACTCGTCCAAATATGCTTCTTTTTGAATATAAAATTCATTTCATAAATGGGTGGGCCTGGTCCTTGAAATGTTCTTACAGTAACTGTGATATATTTATATTAATCCATCTACTTTGGCTCACCAAGAGTGTTGTGTATTATAAATATACGAATTCATATGTGCTATTACCGAGGATAATGTTAGCTATAAATGTTAAACTGAGTCAGTTTACTTACTTTACTGAATATGATGAGATATGTGAAGAACTCGTTTCACAAAAAAATTCTGCAGTAAGATTTCTCATAACATAAACAGAGCTCAGGAAGAAAATGCTCCCTGGGAAACTGGCCCAAGGGGAGATCATGTTTATAAAAGGAAGTACTGGGGTCTCAGCTATTCTACTCTGGCCCAATAGACTGGCTGGACCAAAAAGAAAACACTTTTCTGTGTTGGAGGTGGTGCCATGTGGTGGAGAGAGTGGAGAAGAGCAGGTAGGGCTGTGGAGTGTGAGCCTCCTGGTAAGGAACCTTAGAGAGAGCAGGGAGACAGAATATTAGCAGCAGTTACAAGCATAAACAGCTTTGGAAAGGTAAAGGCTTTAAAGAGGATTAAATTTTGGTGGAAGCCCTAACTAGAAAGCAAGTTTCCTAAAGGAAGAGATTTTTACTTATATAATTCCCTACATATTCTGGATCATGACAGACCACAGGATTTATGCACTTTATAGGCATCAGTTTCTCTGGATTAAAAAAAAAAAAAAAAAAGGAAGTTGTGTATTCTAAATAAATTTAGAATTAAATTAATTTTTTTTTTTTTTTTGGTAAGGGCTTTTTGAATGTTAGTTGAGTCACACAGAGTTAGTTCCCTTAATTTGCACATTTTTGTCACTTTTGCACTAGTCTGTATTATGTTGTTCTCATAAATTACAAAATGTAATTCTCTTGATGAAATACTACTTCTACAACCCTGCTATGTAGAAACTGAAAATGTTATATTATTTTATACACAACATACTGCTTACCTATATTTTATATATATTGTACATTTATGTAAATTTATATAATATTTATATGTTATAGACTTAAATATACCATAATACTAAACCACAGGGCTAGAAAGAATAAGCAAACCAGTCATGTTTTCAAATTCTCAAACAAATAAACCATCATTACATTCCAATGTAAAACTAACTGGAATGAGGCCAAACAGAAAACATGGTTCTTTTTAATTAAAAAATTTTAATACTTTTTAGAGAAAATTTAAAGTATTGTTTAAAGAAGCAGTTAGCTAGAGAGAGCTGTGGGGTTACCTGCTCATTAATTAAGACCCCAAATAAACCAATATAATATATTTAAAACACTCAGTTTCACTGTGTTTCATTTTTGGATATCATTTACTACCTACCTAGGAGGTGCCAGGAACTTTGCATATTTTCAGTGACGTGGATATTATGGACTTGCATTACACAGGTAAGGGAAGAGAAGCTCATGGTTTAAATAACCCATTCAAAGTCAGTTTCATGAATTGGGGAAACTACGGTTTAAAACAACCTTATCAGAGACCAGATTACTTTTCTAAACCCCACAGAAAATTGCCTTCTGTATCCTTGCTGCACTCTCTCTCCTATCCCACCACCTTCACGTTGCTTTCAAATTATCCAACTCTCCTACTACTATACTCTATAATATGAAGATAGGCCCTTCTACTGAGCCCCTTTCACCTTCCATTTTGTAAGGTTTTTGGAATATATGTATAATTTAGAAAGAAATTCTGAACCCAGAGGAAAAAAATTCATAATAGGTCACCTGTTCCAGTTCTGGGTAAGATCTAGTAAACCTGTATCACCCTGTCTCTCCCACTGAATGCAATGAATTAACCCAGACTTGAAGGATTAGGCAGCTATTTGAGGACTCTGGAAATCCCATGTAAAAGGATTGGAGAAGAAGGCCAGAATTGGAAGTACCATAGACCAGAATCAGGTTCCTAATCTTTCCCTGGTATCCCTGCCTGATATATTTTAAGGCAGTCTGAAACACGGTAGTAAGCAGCAGGTGCAGAGAGAGCTCCCAAAGAAGCTCTCTGGTTCTGGCTTGAGCAAGGAGAAGGGGCGTTCCTAAAGCTCAGAAAGAGAGAGTTTTCCCGATATTTTTTATTTTTCTCCAGTTTCTCATGTCCCAGATCCTGGCGAGCCCACTGTGCAGAAAGGAGTGAGTGCATCCAAGGAGACTCACAGGTGCCTAGGAAATCTTCCTCTGGATACAAGGAGCTGGGGCCCCAAGAGGATGGGGTGAAACTCTTCCCTTGGTTTCTTTTTTCTCTGCCCTCCTATAACTTGGCCTTGTATACAAATTAATTTGTGGGAAGTACACAGCAGAAAAAGGTAAAAAAAAACTTCGTTTTTTTTTTCTGGCTCAAGAACTGAAAAGGAGAGGTCCAGAAAACTGGTAAGGAGACTGTAGAGAAGGAGAAGCTTCAGAAAGTATCCCAGTAAAGTTATTTATGAACTTCTGGGTTCATCCCTGAGTGATGCATACATGGATCTGATCCTAACAAAAACTTTGAGAACTGAAGGGAGAACACAGCCCAGGTCTCAGACTGACCACTGGATTGTAAAACAGATCTAAATAGCATGACCAAGGCTTTGAAAATGAAAGTTGATACTCAAATCACAATACACAGAAGGCTGGTAGAACCTATGGCCTGAACCCAAATGGGTCAACTGCCTGCCAAAACAATAAGAAAATCAATTTCCTGCATAGCATCTAAATAAGACTCTGAATCTTTTAACATAATATTCAAAATACAATATCCAGGATACAGTACACATGTACAAAAAAACCAGAAAAGTCTCAACTCATGTGGGTTGAGAGCCACCACTAAAAACACTACTCAAAGATATAATCCAGAACACAGTAACAGATTAAATACTACAAAAAGATTCAAATAATGTTAAAAAAAAAAAAAAAGACAGGAAATGAGACACAGAAGAATGAAAAAGAAAACAAGCAGGTATAAATTTAAATATATCAACAGTTACATTAAATGTAATGTACTAAACATATCAATGAAGAAACATACATTATCAAAATAGATAAATGGATATTTTTTTTTAATGATCCAATTACATGCTCTCTAAAACAAACTCATTCAAATGTAATGATAAAGTAGACTGAAAGGAAAAAGATAGAAAAGATATACAGAGCAAACATGTAGAAGAAAGATGGAATGTTATGACAAATTGAAAACAAGTAGCAGCTGAGTGTCCATCAAGAGATGAATGGATAGAGAAGATGTGATGCATACACACACACACGTGTGTGTGTACTGGAATATTATGCAGCCATAAAAAAGGATGAGATCTTGGGGCGCCTGGGTGGCTCAGTTGGTTAAGCGACTGCCTTCGGCTCAGGTCATGATCCTGGAGTCCCGGGATCGAGTCCCGCATCGGGCTCCCTGCTCGGCAGGGAGTCTGCTTCTCCCTCTGACCCTCCCCACTCTCATGCTCTCTCTATCTCATTCTCTCTCTCAAATAAATAAATAAAATCTTAAAAGAAAAAGAAAAAAAATTAAAAAAAAAAAGGATGAGATTTTGCCATTTGTGACAACATGAATGGATCTAGAAGGTATGATGCTAAGGGAAATAAGTCAGACTCAGAAAAACAAATACCATATGATTTCACTCATATGTGGAATCTAAAAAACAAAACAATTAAACAAAAAGCAAAATCAGACCTATAAATACAGAGAACTGATGGCTGCCAGAGAGAAGGGGGTGGGGGATGGGCATAAATGGGTGTGGCAGTGTGGGAGATACAGGCTTCCAGTTATGGAATGCATAGGTCACAGGAATAAAAGGCACAGCATAGGAATATATAGTCAATGATAACTGTAATAGCAGTGTTCAGTGACAGATGGTAGCTACACTTTTGGTAAGCACAGCATACAAAACTGAGCAGAAATGACTGAGATAAATAGAGATCAAAGTATCCTTCCTTGGATAAAGGCCTAACACTGCCATTAGAAAGAAAGAAAAATTAAGTAAAGGGATGAAATACATTTCTACTGGGAATATTTAATTATTCAAATATAGAAACATGTAATGCATATGCACATATGACAAACAACTAAGAGAATGATTCCGTGCGCCTGAGTGGCTCAGTTGATTAGTCTGCCTTTGGCTCAGGTCATGATCCTGGGGTCCTGGGATCGAGTCCCGCAGAAGGCTCCCTGCTCCACTGGGAGCCTGCTTCTCCCTCTGCCTCTTCTGTCTCTCTCTCATGAATAAGTAAATAAAATCTTAAAAAAAAATGATTCAAAAAATCTGGGACATAATCAAATTTGCAGATCTTTTATTTCTTTTCTACTGGGAAAACTTTTCAAAACTTTTATGAGCATATAAACTTCCAACATTAAAACAATACAAAAACAATTGAGAAAATAAAATTGAAATAAAAATTAACACTTTCTACAGCTGAATATGATAGTGTTTTGTGTAGATTTTTTAGCTGGATAGAGTTGCTAAGGATATTTTTAAAGTAAATATTCTTAGATTATGACATTAAAGATTTTTAACTTTTGCTAAAATGCTATTCAAAGTTACTTGACATAGTAGAAATTTTTAAAAGATTTATTAATAGGATATGCAACTTCCCTACAAAAATTTTCCAAATATTAAGTCACCATTTGATGTTAACATTTCCAAAATAAATGTAGACATTTCTCTGCCTTCTTAACCCAATACTGTTAGAAATATTTAAGAAGGTCAAATTTGCTAAATATGTTATTAAATAATATGGCCCAGTTTGTTCTTGTAAATATTACAAAATTTTCATCACATTGAAACTGAAAAAACTGCAAATATTTCGTAAAGAGAACTTTAGTCACATAGAACACATACAAATAAAATGTGCTAGGTATACAAGCATGAAAGAAAGTTTGAACAAATTGATTTCCAAAGTTCCTTCCCACACAAAAATCTGTACCTCAGCAATCAAGCACAGTAATTCTCAAGGTGGAAGGAGCAGGGGGCTCCTGGGTGGCTCAGTGGGTTAAGCATCTACCTTCGGCTCAGGTCATGATCTCAGGGTCATGAGATCGATGGGCTCTCTGCATTGGGCTCTCTGCTCAGTGGGGAGTCTGCTTCTCCCTCTGTACTCTCCCTTTCTCTCTCTCAAATAAATAAAATCTTAAAAAGGAGAAAAAAGGAGGAAGGAGCGGATTTATAAAAGAAATCTGGAACTATTCCAAATACGCCACATAGCATATCTGACCAGGTGACGCTGACATTGCTGATTTAGGATCACACTCTAAGAACCGCAAATCTAGGGGACTTCTTTCTCTAAGTGTATGAGGCTTGAAACCATTTCCCAAGTGATTCTGATATACCCTTCACCACACACCCAACCATCTATAACTACAGATCTCTTTCCCAAGTAAAAATTCATCTTCAAAAGGAATCATATCTTAATAAACTCAATTAAAACTTCAATTTACTAATGTAATACCTACCTAAATTTTTCCTCAAACCTCATTGGTAAACCCAAGTAAATCTCTTCTGAAGTTCAAAAGAAATCCAAACTATGCTGTAAAATTTTTAAGTGATTCATTCTCATTCTTGTATAACTATTCAGATCTCAAGCTCACCAAAGTTGAAATGTTTTACACACAGTTCCAAGTACAATTCTCTTTGTAGACTTTAAGCCAAAATCTTGGCTCCTGTAAGTATGTATAATTGTGTTGATTAGTTTTATGGGTTTCTTGGTTACTAGGGAACTGGATAGTTGAATGGGCTCAATATGAATGGATTAAAGTCCAATGACTGTGAAGAATTCAGTCACTTTCTGTTCCACACCTTGGCAACTTAATAGGTTGCTGTTACGTAGCTAGAATTAAGAAACTATCCTACTCAAAAAGCTATTACAGAGGCTTGCACTAACAAGATAAACCTAGGTCTGTTACTTTAGGATAAAATATGCAGTAGAAATGTCCCGAAGATGCACAGAATCTTTCACTGATTATTTGTAGAACATATATTTAATTATATCTTTGCATGAAATCAGACCTACAAAAAACTTCAAAGAAACTGTGGTTTTCACTAGGAACAAATAAAAATGTTGGTAAAATCTAATCAATTTTTACTGTTATGTTTTCATAACCTATATAAACATATTTCTTGTTTCGGTCACACCATGATTTCTTCTAAACAAAAGGTTTGTGGTGGAATATTTCCTTCTTTTTAGCAGAGAAGAATCTTGGAGGTTGGTTATTTGGCTTTGTTTTAAAATAAAAGAATGAGATTAGGAGGCGCCTGGGTGGCTCAGTCAGTTAAGTGTCTGACTCTTGGTTTAGGCTCCGGTTATGATCTCAGGTCTCTGAGTTCAAGCCCTAGGGCAGGCTCTGCATGCTCAGTGGGGAGTCTGCTTCTCTCCCTCTCCCTCTGCACCTTCCCCGACTCGTGTGCGCACTTTCTCACTCTCAAATAAATAAATAAATCTTTAAAAAATAAGTAAAAGAATGAGATTAAATGGAAGCAAAGTAGGACACCTGGGTGGCTCAGTGGATTGAGTGTCCCACTCTTGATTTGGGCTCAGGTCATGATCTCAGGGTCCTGAGACTGAGCCCCACACAGGGATCTGTACTCAGCAGGAAGTATGCTTGAGATCCTCTCTCTCCCTCTGCCTCTGCCCCTTCCTGCAGCACTCCTATGCATGTGCCCACATGAGCCCCTTC
>NW_023270268.1:41124897-41356593 GCF_011800145.1 Mirounga leonina
GCCCCTTCCTGCAGCACTCCTATGCATGTGCCCACATGAGCCCCTTCCTGCAGCACTCCTATGCATGTGCCCACATGAGCCCCTTCCTGCAGCACTCCTATGCATGTGCCCACATGACTGGAGATCATAACTGGAGCCTAAACCAAGAGTCAGACACTTAACTGACTGAGCCACCCAGGCGCCTCCTAATCTCATTCTTTTATTTTAAAACAAAGCCAAAATTAATAAATCATTAAATAAATAAATAAATATTTAAATGGAAGCAAAGTGATAGCCACAGTTCATAAATAGCTTTTATTAGACATTAAATTGGTTTCAATTGTGTGAAAATATTAGGCTTCTCCATTTTAGCTTTTAAGGGGGAAATGTCTTTGTTACCTGGAGTACAAAGATATCAGAAGAGTAGTAATATCATAATATTTATACAACACATTTAAGGAAACATTACCATGTCAGTTATGATACCTGGAAGATTACCAGAAAATGCCTTATTGCGTCATTTTCTGGCTAGTCTTCTAGTATTAAAAACTGTAACAAAACAGGATGGCATATGACCTACAATTAAATCATTTTGATAAGAAACCTTACATTTAAAAGAACATATTTAAAATAGGTATTATCTGCAAACAAACACTGGAATTAATCTAGTCAAGGAGTACATATATTTATACCACGAAAAGTAAAAATCCCTCCTACCTAGATCCCCGTTTCTCATTTCAAAAGGCAACCACAGATGGACTTTTTGTCTTCCATGAGATTTTCTAAGTATACACAAACTAGTATGTCTTTTAATACAAATGACAGTCCTCTACATACCTTTCTGTATTTTGTTTCTTCATATGTTAAAAATGTCTTGATGTTGACTACAATTCATATAACCTTATTCTTTTTAATGGCCATACCAGTTTATTTAATTGGCCTATTTTTTTTAAGTTTTTATTTAAATTCCAGTTAGTTAACATAGTGTTATATTAGTTTCAGGTGTACAATATAGTTATTCAATACTCCCATACATGGCCCTGTGCTCATCACAAGCGCACTCCTTAATCCCCATCACATATTTAACCCATCCCCTTGCCCAGCTCCATTCTGGTAATCATCAGTTTTAATTGGCCTATCAATGATGAAAATTTAAATAGTTTCCAAATACCTGCAATTAAAAGCATGCTAAAATAGACTTACATATACTTCTTCGTGTACCTGTGTATTAAATTCCTGGAAGCAGAACTGCTGGATCAAAGTTTTGTGCATTTTTATTTTGATATATACTCTCAAACTGTATTCCAAAGGATGTGAATCAATTCACATGAGACAAAAATGTGTTACAGTCCTAAATGATGTGTTATCAACATTTTTGTCATTGCCAATCCGAAAAGTAAAACCACTATATTTTCCATATCTTATGAGGAAGTTGAGTTTTTAATTACATTTAAAAGTAATTTGCAACTCCATTTTCTCATGAACTGTTTGTCATTTGTCCATTTTTCCATTTGTCTTTTTTTTAGATTTTCTTTATTAATATGAATAGTATTAGAACTTTAAGAATTTTTCCCCAAAATCTGTCCTTTATTTTTTCTTCATTTTTGCTATACGTTCTTTTTTACTTTTTGTAGTTCAATTTTATTTTTCTTTTTAAGCATCTCTCTCTCATCCTGAAATACTGTAAAGGTTAATTTTAATTTTAATACAATGCTGCTGAGAAACATAAAGAACATGAACATTCCTGCATTTTTTGTTTGTAAGAAAGTTAACAGGCTGTGAAATCCCTCAGGCAAAAGTTTTCAGTTATATGCCTCTAAGAAACATCATAGCACTCAATATTAAGGAAGGAGATAAAGGAAGGGATTTTCAAGGAAGAAACTGAAAGAGGACATTCAAAAATAAAGTAAATGAAGAGAACAACATGGAAAGCTTTGTGAAAAAAAATATATTTTTTCTACATTGAATGACAACTAATATATCCAGAAAGGAATTATTCTATATAAATTACTAAATACACTTCCAGAATCTTTATTTATTATTTTTCCTATTATAGTAACACCACTTTTTCCTTAGACATACATACATTATAGAACTAAGAGAACATGAATACACATAATTCAGTCTAGTTCTACATTATTTACAAAAATGCTGTTACTGTATATATATTCTATTTATATATATACTGTTTCAACTTGTTTTTTGTGTTCCAACTTATAATATACTTTGGACATATTTCCACTTTAGAACATTTAGAGCTATCAAATGTTTTAAACTATACATTATCTCACCTTTGGATGTACCATAAATTATGTAACCAAATCCCAATCAATGGTTATGAAATTATTTCCAAGTTTTCTGTATTAAAAACAATACTACTGTGGGGCGCCTGGGTGGCTCAGTTGGTTAAGCGACTGCCTTTGGCTCAGGTCATGATCCTGGAGTCCCGGGATCGAGTCCCACATCGGGCTACCTGCTCAGCAGGGAGTCTGCTTCTCCCTCTCCCGCTCCCGCTCCCCCCTCTTGTGCTCTTTCTCTCTCTCACTCTCTCTCTCAAATAAATAAAATCTTTAAAAAAACCAAAAAAACCCCAATACTACTGTGACCATCTTTGACACAGATTTTTATTTGCATGCTTAAGAGCATGATAAACTCTGGGCGCCTGGGTGGCTCAGTCGGTTAAGCGACTGCCTTCGGCTCAGGTCATGATCCTGGAGGCCCCGGGATCGAGTCCCACATCGGGCTCCCTGCTCAGCGGGGAGTCTGCTTCTCCCTCTGACCCTCCTCCCTCTCGTGCTCTTTGTCTCTCATTCTCTCTCTCGCAAATAAATAAAATCTTAAAAAAAAAAAAAAAGAGCATGATAAACTCCAATAACTGAATATTTGAAAAGTTTAATAGCTACCACCATAAAAAAGCTTTATCAATACATTTCCACTAAGAGTTTGTTAGACTGTATTTCTCTCAACTCATTATCAACAATACTGAATATTATCAGACTTTCAAAATCAGTAAAACACACAAAAACTCTTATTTTAATTGTACTTTTCTGATAATTAGCCTGGCTGAGTATACTGCTTTCCATTTGCATTTCTCTTGCTTTGAACTATGTCCTCAAATTAATTGTTGATTTTAAAAGCCTTAATGAGAGTTCTAGGCATACTACTATAACTAGCTCCTTTTCCGTTAACAATTCCCCTATATGTTTGTTTTCTGAATGTGAATTGTTAGTAAGAACCATGTCCCTAAAGAGGCTGTAGGTTTTTCTATCAACCTCAAAAACACTTTACCCACATGCCATGTTCACAAATATTCATTCAGGTTTTCCTCTTTTACTTTCAGGTTTCATACCTTTATATTAAAATTAATAAGTCATCTAGATCACATTTGTGTGCTAAGAGTAAGAAAGGTCCAGTTTTATTATTAGTTTTCCCAAATAAACACCTGATTATTTAAGCATGATCAATTACATGTCATTTCTTCCCCACCACCTGATTTAAAATGTATGTTTATAAAATGGCAGCATTCCTTTTATTCTTAAATCTGTCTCTTCAGTTTCATTGACTTGTCTGGTCTATTCCCTATTCCACTGTCTTTTTTTTTTTTTTTTAAAGATTTTATTTATTTATTTGAGAGAGAGAGAATGAGAGAGAGCACATGAGAGGGGGGAGGGTCAGAGGGAGAAGCAGACTCCCTGCCGAGCAGGGAGCCCGATGCGGGACTCGATCCCGGGACTCCAGGATCATGACCTGAGCCGAAGGCAGTCGCTTAACCAACTGAGCCACCCAGGCGCCCTATTCCACTGTCTTTTAATCACTATAGCTTGATAACAGCTTTTATTATGTAGTAAGTATATCTACTGTTTTTCCACAAGGGCTAAACAGTTGACTTAGAAACAAAAAAATTCAGTTAGGAATCTATTTAATTTATATATTCTCTTAAAGAAATTATATCTTTAGAAAAACGTATCTTAATGCACTTACTTATACATTCATTGTATTTTCAAGTCTGTAGTTTTACCTTTTTTAAATAAGTTTTCAATTTCGTGTTATTTCAGGCTAAACTGAACGGTTTATTTTGTTCAATTGTATTTTTTGTTTATGTAACATCTATTGATATCTATTAATTATGGTTAGATACAATTGGACACTTCATTAAGTTCTTTTCCCAGGATATTTTCAGTTGCTTCCTATAGACATCCAAGATACACAATCACATTATGTGTAAAAAGAGATAATTTCGTTTCTTTTTTTCCTAATCAGAATGTTAATGTGTTCCCTTGCCTGATATCACTGGTCTATACAATTCACAACAATGTCACAGAATGTCATGAGGAGCATTCTTGGCTTTCCCAAATCTAATGGAAATGACGCTAGTATTTCAAAATTAACCAAGACAATTGAGTAAAATATTAAATCCATATTCTTAAGTAGGTGGGAAAATCAATCTTTTTTTTATATGGTGGGAAATCAATCTTAATGCCTCATAAGCTTCATCTGTACTCGTTTTGGTAGCTACATTTTAAATACGCAATATAGAACTAAAAATTTATCAACTGAATTGTAGCTCCTAAGAGAAGATAAAAATACCAGAAAATAAATGAAAGAAAAAGCTAAGTTGAAACATAAACGTTTTATTTAATAGAAACATCTCAAGTACACTCCAAAATAAATGACATCACCCCAGTTTGTCCGCATTTTCAAAATGAGAGAAGAGTTCTCTCCAGGAACCCCCGCCCATCCGCCCGCCCAATCTGCGAAGTTACCACAAACCGTTTTACCTGCGAATCAGCCTGGTGGGAGCACCTGAGTGCAGCGCCGAGGCAATGCCTGCGAGAGACGCACGAGAAGCCCAATCAGGCGGGACCCGGCCTGCGAGACAGAGCGGGCCCCAGCAACGCGCCTTCCTCCCGCAGGAGACGCTAGGAAGGAGACGCGGAGGGCCGGGAAGCGCGGCCAACTCTCCCAGAGCGCACTTTTGCTCCTGCAGAACGGTCTTTGCAACAGAAAGCTTTCATTCCGGGGCCGCTGCAGCTCACGTTAAGGTCCAGGGGGCCCCGACCCCCAACCCGGGGCTGGCAAGAGGCTCCGCCTGTCCCGCCGCGTCTCCCGACAGACGCGCGCCGGGAGCCCCGAAACTCCGGCACCACCTGAGGATGCAGCGCGCGGCACAGCGGGCGGGCCGCTGCCGGCCCAGGACGCCGCGCGTCCCCGCGCCCGCCAGCTCCCGGCCTCCCCTCACCACCCAGCTCCGCGCCCCTCCTCCGGGGCCCCGCTCCTCGCCCGCCGCCCGGCCCCACTCACCGCCCGGCCCGCTGTCCGCGCGCCCGCGACGCCAAGCCCGGGGTCGAAGTTTCCCCGCGGAGCGGAGTAAGGAGTAGGGGCGGGAAGCAGAGAAGGAAGAGGAGGACTTTTCAAATTAAAGACAAACTAGAGCCCGGAGGGGGGGGGCGGTGCGGGGCTCGGGGGCGTGGCCCCGACTCGCCCGGACCCTCCCCCAGGGCGAGCGGCCGCGCGGGCCTCGGACCCCGCCCCCCGCGCTGGGCGCTGGGCCGCCGCGGGCCGGTTGTCCCGGGAGGCGCGGGCGTCCGAACGAGCGAGGAGGGGGAGGGGGACACGGAGAGAAAAGTTGTCGCAGCGCTAGTGCGAGGTGAAGGGAAAGGTGAGGGCCTGTCGACGGGGGCCTCTCACCAAGGAGGCAGGTTCCACAGCCTGTGGGGAGTTCTGCTGACAGAGATGACTGTGCGTGGAAAGGAAAGGAAAAGAAACCACTTTCGCAAGAGCCCGGTTAATTTGCATCTGCTCCCCCCACCCCCCAGACCCTGGCCTGGAGAATTGGCCTTGGCATTGCAATGCTAGCTGGAAACACTCAGGCGCAGGCCCAGGCATTCTGTTTTCTTTTCCACAGGATTGGAGGAGGCCAATTTGATGTTAGAGGGAGGGAGTCCAGGAAAAAGGGAAGGGGAGCAGGGTTGCCTAGTTTTTTGACCCTGGGAGAAAACTGCCATTTGTTAATTCTGATTGTTGAGCACAAATGCTTTTTTTCAGACTCCTGGGGTTCATCTTTGGGGTGGCCCATGGGGGAGAAGCACAATCCACTGACTGGAGCTGGGGGAGTCTAAAAAGGTCCCTGACGTTGTAAAAAAAAATCAGAGCTGGGCAGAAGTAAATTAGATTAAGCTCTGAAAGTACTTGGCAGTGCTCCACTATGGGAGAAGTTTGGATGGGGGAGGGCATATGGGAGTGGAGTTCTGGAATTTTCCATTTTTTCTTTGTATGTATGGTACTTGTTAGTATGCAAGTGAGAATAGATTTAAAAAATTCATATTGTATTTCTCAGTAATAATTGTGCAAGACATTACATAAATACAGAAAGAAAGTTATATGGAAAGCATAAACTTGGCAAAAACTGCAGCAAAATATAATACTATTTATTAGCTTTGTTCTGAATTCATGAGAGTGATCAAGAAATTGAGCTTATGAATGCAAACATCCACAATACCACATGAAAGATGGCAAAAAGTTCAAAAGCAAAACATGTTTTGTGAAACATACTGCTTTGAGGGGGACGGGAAAAGAAATTAATGAAAGTGTGTCTTATGCCCAAATCAGAAGTTTTGAGGAGAATAAAAATGATTCAAACCCATATCTTTCTGAGATTCCTGATGTGATGACATTTCTACTTGAATACTTCAAGGGATGACATTCATTATTATTATTTTTTTTTTTTTTTGTACTAATCCTATTTAGTTGCTCTGCTTCTTAGCTACATCTCTTTGTATTTTCTTTTTACTGGGTGTTCTTACATTACCGCATTCTGCCTAGAGTTAATATTGTACTTCATATAAAATTTAAAAATTTGCGACAGGACTTTTTGGTTCCTCAGTACTATGTGCCATTGCTCTCATGCTTTAAATGCACACAAATTATAAACCACATAGTAAAATGTTGTTTTGATAAAGCAGTTAGTTGTCTTTTACAGATATCAAGAGAAGAAAAAAAGATAACTTTTATATTTACCCAACGTATACATAATTTTTGTTCTTCATTTTTTTCTTGTAGATAGAGACTTACCTCACTTCAGGCTGGAGAATTTCCTTTAGTATTTCTTGTAGTTCAGAACAGCTACAGAGAAATTCTCTCAACTTTTTAAATCTAAAATATTTTTATTTTATGTGCATTTTAATGGTATCTTCACTGGATATAGAATTTTGGGCAAACAGATTTTTTTCCTTCCCTGCAGTTTTAACTTCCATTTTTATCTGATGGGATTCATATTATTGGTTTTGAGATGAAATTTTTTAGCTTTGGTTTTCTGCAGTTAGTTTATGATATGTGGTTTTCTTTGTAATTATCCTACTTAGAGTCCTCTTAGTGTCATAGATATGTAGGGTTGATCATGGTAAACTTTCAACCATTATTTTTAAATTACTTCCTTAGCCCATTCTTGCTCTTTCCTTTCCTTCTGTGAATCCAATTAAATGTTTGTTAGACTAGTTAATATTGCCTCATAGGTCACCAAGACTTTGTTTACTTTTTTCTAATTTTTTTCTCTTTAAGTTGAATAATTTCTATGGATTGCCCTTCATAATATACCGGCCTTATTTCAATCTGCTGTTAAGCCCTTTACCAATATTACACTTTCAGTTCTAGTATTTCTGTTTGGTTCTTTTTCACAGTTCCTGTGTACCTGCTGAGATTGCACACCTGTTCATTCATTTTGACCATCATTTTCTTTAAATTATTAAACGTATTTATAATACTGGTTTACTCCCCTATGCCACTAGGTGATTCACCTTGGGATCTATTTCTATAGGTTGCTTTTTTTTTTTTTTTTTTTTTTGGCAGAGCACAGACACCCACAATTTTCTGTTTCTTAGGATATATATTAATATATATTAATTTTTCATTGTGTATAGGATGATAAGGATAATATATTGTAGAGTTTCTGATTTCTGTCTTCTTCCTCTGAAAAGGATCAATTATTCCCTGACATGTAATTGAAGGCAAATCATCTTTAACTTCTGGAGCCTTTGATTCATACTTTGTTAAGACTAGTCTGTCAAATGCCTGAAGGTTTTACCAAGCCCCTCTATCTTTGGCAGTCCTCATATTCCAATTCTGTTTCCTTGCAGTGTACAGCAACTGAAATCTCTGTCCAGTCCTTTCAGCTGCTACTCTCTGCTGGCATCACTGGAGGATCTCCAGCACATATATAGTTCAATGGTCAGCCAAGGATTTTAGGGCTTTTTATAGGCAGGTATTAAAGTTCTTCCCTCTTTGTCACCTACTCTCTGATATTACCCTCAGTGTGCTGCCTGAAATCTCTTCACTGACATCACAAGTCAATAAAACTAAAGGGATCTACTTGAGTTCTAGCTGCCCTGCACCTGAGGACTGGGGAATGTCCCCAGGGAAAAGGCTGTATTAACATGCATCTCACTCAGTTATTATAATTCCCTTCTTTTACTGGTCAAATCTCCTATAGTTCTGGTCAGGTTTTGACAGCTCTCCAATGTCTTCAAATATTTGTGGGTTTGGTTTTTTTTTTTTTCAGGTTTATTATTCTTATCGATGGGAGAGTTATCCCAGTACAAGCTAACTTATCATTATTGAAACTTTAACTCTCACAAACTCATAACATTTTTAAGCAGTTCATTGCTAGATAAACCAAACTGTTAGAAAGCCGTCTTAATTAAACAAAATCTATATCCAGAAAACATTCTTTTTTTCTTGATTCTATTGTTTGTTCCAAAAGAGAATATATTTCTAACTTTAATTCAGTAGCTTTTTAAGTTTTTATAAGTTGCTATCCACTTTTCCTAAAATATTTTCTTTGTAAGATTGAACACCTTTTTTTTGCTATTTCTATTTGTCATGATTGCAGATTCCTTAGATTGAGATTACTTTCCTTAGAGTTATTAATTGTTTTCTAATAGTTGGTCTGATACTTATGTAAAACAATGAAATATCAATAGGGCTCTATTAATGAAGCCCATTTACATTAGCTTTATCAGCATATTAACCATTTCTAGTATATTTGTGGTGATTAAGTTTATGTCTTTTCATTGTATACTAGAGAAATTTTACTTACTAGTATTTGGTAGATGACCTTTTATTTATTAGTATTTGGTAGATGACCTCAGTTCTTTAGACTAGTAAGGTCTGTATATAAGGGATTAGGGAAATGGAACCCAAAGAATTTTAACAAAAGAGCAAAGAGATAACAAGAAATGAGAGTAGGCTGAAGTTGGGGGTGGAGAGAGATGAGCGTAGAAGAGAGGCTCTTCCCCGCAACTAGAGTAATGGCTTAATGGTTTTGTCAGCAAACAGTATAAGGTGAATTGCCCAGTTTTCAATATAATCCTTGCTGCTGTCAGAATTTTTGGAGTCAAAGTATTCCATGGCTCCCACAGTCTTCATATATTATAACATTGACCCAGAAAACAAACTTTCCTTCCAACTAATCAGTGTAAGGAGAGTATTTGAACAATGGGAAATATTTCTACTTGTGTGCAGCCTTAGATATGAACAGGATGCCAGCAACAATATGCTTCAGGGTAAAGTTTCTCATTGTCATGTTTCTCCTTATGAACTGACGACATAAATGTTGTGTTTCAAATCAACTTCTCTGGCATATTAACCAGGAAAAGTCAGTAAAAGCAGAAATCCTTGTACTGAAATTGTTTCTCTCCAGACCACATGTAATGGAAGTTTTTTGCTATCTTTGGAATCTTACCTGCTCACTTAGGGCTAATTTAGGGAAGTCTCACCCAGAAACTCATTTTTTTTAAAAAAAGATTTTATTTATTTACTTGAGAGACAGAGAGAGCAAGCACAGAAGCAAGGGGGTGGGGGAGTGGGGGGGAGAGGCGGAGGGGCAGAGGGAGAAGCAGAGAGAGCAGAGAGCCCCTCCATGGGGCTTCATCCCAGGACCTGGAGATCATGACCTGAGCCGAAGGCAGACGCTTCACTGACAGAGCCACCAGGTGCCCCATCACCCAGAAACTCATTTAATGGCAATTTAAGAACACAATCTGGTTAACCATTTATAGGTAATATCATCAAACCAGCTCTTTAAAGCTATAGATACAGTGTCTATATAGGCAACTGACTTTTTATTTTAGAAACAGAAACTCATATTTTGCCTATATAATTTCATCTTCTTCATTAAGCCCGTTTAGCTCCTCAGCCTTACGACTAAAATTAGTTGTAGCCTATTAAGGTAAATTTGAATTTGTATTCTGTTAACCTATCATGTTAGCTTTTTTCTTAGATTTTGTCATTAAAATTTTACTTTTTTATGTCTGCTCTTTTTATGTCTACATTCATGTCATTGATACAAATCCTGGGATAAATAAAGAATCTGGTAAGTCATTACTAGAAGCTAATCTCAGGATGACAGAAATTCAGTATTGATTACTGAATTCTATAATTGTTCAATCAGCTAAAAATCCACTTAGATTATCCTGTTATGTAATCACTTTTTCTCTTGCTCAAAGCACTTAAAATGAAAATTTCCGCTACATGTATGTTAAAACAATGTTCATCAGGGTGTGCTCATGATCTTTTATAGTAACAAGCAGGAAAGGGAAATGTGTCCATTTTATGAGTTTTGATATTTAAGAACACAAAATTGTTAATGTTATTCACCACCCCTTTTGCTAAGTGCTTGCATACTATTATTTAAAAAAAGTACTGGGCGCCTGGGTGGCTCAGTTGGTTAAGCGACTGCCTTCGGCTCAGGTCATGATCCTGGAGTCCCTGGATCGAGTCCCGCATCGGGCTCCCTGCTCAGCGAGGAGCCTGCTTCTCCCTCTAACCCTCCCCCCTCTCATGTACTCTCTCTCTCTCTCATTCTTGCTCTCTCAAATAAATAAATAAATCTTAAAAAAAAAAGTACTATATATTTGCCTGAAATTGACATTGCAGTATATTGTGGGTTGAATTGCATGCCCTAAAAGATCAGTTAGTACCCTTACCCTTGGTACTGGTGCATTTGATTGGTCTTATTTGGACATAGGGCCTTTACAGATGTAATTAAATTAAGATGAAACCATATTAAATTGGGGTGGTCCTAATCCAATGACTAGTGTCTTATAAGAAGAGAGATATTGGAACACAGAGGCAGACAAAGGGAAGTACCATATGACAATGCAGGCAGAGATTGGAGTGATGTATGTATAAAGCCAAGGAGCACCAAGGATTACTAGCAACCACCCGAAGCTAGGATAGAGGGGCATTGAAGTGATTCTTCCTGAGTTCGCAAGAACAAATCAACCTTGATAACACCCTTTCTTCAGATTTCTAGCCGCCAGAACTGTGACAGAAGAGAATTCTGTTATTTAACGTGATCTAGTTTGTGGTTATTTGTTAAAACAACCGTAGAAAATTAGAATATGCGTGCGCACGCGCGTGTGTGTGTATCTACAAGTCAATATTGCCTTTTTTCTCTGGAAAATTGGATTTCCAGAACTGGAAGAGTTTGCCATTCACTAGTTTTCTGAGTCTTCATATATTCTGTGATGTTGAAAATATCATTGACAGTGGTTTCAAAGATACATTTTCATGTTATTTTGTGCCCACGGATGTAGTTTATATGATTTTGAAAGCTTAAACTCATTTATACCATCTGGATCAAATTGCCTCTGATACATGAAGTGGAAAGTGAGTTGTATCTCCAAGAATATAGCAATAAAGAATGGAAAAGAGTGTCTGAGTGTTTGGGGAACACATAGAACCCTAATCAAAATGATTTCAATACCATCTCAAGGAGGCACGAATAGATATGATGGATCAAGAAGAAAAAGAGAATGTATCTTTCTGAAGTAAAATTATACTAAAAAACATGGGGTGACTCTTTACTGAAAAGATGTCTTGTATACTGCATATATATGGATATAAGTATACACACCATGCATAGATATATGCATACACTAGATATGCTCATATATGATTTATGAGCATGGAGAAAAAAATAGAAGAACAACACACTGTTATAAATATGGGCTATCTGGGATGTGGCAGGGGTGGAAAGATGGAAGGAATGAGAAAACTGTGGCTTAGAGACGATAAAGTAACTGGCCCAGTAGGTAATGGGATTGAGATCTGAACCAAAATCTATCTTGAATCTTCGGAATGTTGTCATGAACTTTGTTCTAAATGTTATGATATTTACATTGATGTAGAAAGGGATATTGGAATAATCTTTTTTAAAAAGGTGTATGCAGTTTTGAAATCTAATTATATTACATTTTCTTATTTTTCCTTTCATAGAACATATTAAATAACTTTTCTGTCCATTCACATAGGTATATTTAAAACTTACTTTTTTATCTAACAGTTTTTTTTAAATGTTAGGTCTACTTCAGACTGATTCTTATGTATACGTGTGTCATGAAATGTATAAAAGTATTTTTTAATGAAATATATTTCTTAGACACTATCAATTGGGCCATGTGATCATCATATATTTATGCATGTTTGCAAAATCCCAAAATGCCCAAGGCACTTGAACAAAAATGTAAGGAAGTAGGAAATTTTAGAGGCCAGCACTCCCAAAAGCAAAAAGGAGAAAAGGATATATTTCTTGAAATCAGATAAATATTTAACTATATGTGGATGAGAAGGGTATTTCAAATTCAATTTTTACACATGGCAGTCCCAAATGCCACAATCTGCACATTATGACATCAAGGTTTTAGACTCAATGAAATGAGTGTTTATGTTGTGACTAAACACCTAAGAATTGGCCATTGTCCTTAAATGTAGATAGACAATTCATTAACTTATTAACACAGCATCTTTTTGTATTGTATTTGTATGCAAAGTGATTATTTACTGATTCAAAGTTTTTTGGCTGAATCAGAGCTACTGACATTTTATAAATATGTTCAGAAATGTGAATTCTTAGGGTAAGCTGCATACCTTTTTTGAAAAATAAGACTTTTTTTATTTTTTAAAGATTTTATTTATTTATTTGACAGAGAGAGACACACAGCCAGAGAGGGAACACAAGCTGGGGGAGTGGGAGAGGGAGAAGCAGGCTTCCCGCAGAGCAGGGAGCCCGATGCGGGACTCGATCCCCGGACCCATAGATCATGACCTGAGCTGAAGGCAGACGCTTAACGACTGAGCCACCCAGGCACCCCAAGCCTTTTTTTTTTTTAAAGAGCAGTTTTTAGGTTTGTAACAAAATTGAGAGAGAAGTACAGAGATGTCCCATATTTCCTGTGAGCCCATGCATGCATAGGCCTCCCACTGTCAACATCACTCACCAGAATGGTACATTTTTTCCCAAGAATGAACCTACATTGACACATTATAATAACCCAAATCCATGGTTTACTTTAGGGTCACTCTTGTACATTCTCTTGAGTTTGGACAAATGTATATTGACATATGTACATCATTATCATATAGAATATTTTTACTGCTCTAAAAATCCTCTGTACTCTGCTTATTCATATATCCCTTTGCCCCCCACCCTGTCCCAGGCAACTACTCATATTTTTACTGTCCCCATGGTTTTGCCTTTTCCAGAATGTTACAGAGCTAAAATCATGCAGTATGTAGCTTTTTCAGATTGGCTTCTTTCACTTACTAATAGGCATTTAGGATTCCTCCATGTCTTTTTATGGCTTGACAACCCATTTCTTCTTATCACTGAATAATTTCATTGTCTGGATGTATCACAGTTTTTCTGTTTACCTATGGAAGGACATCTGGGTTGCTTCCAAGTTTTGGCAATTATGAATAAAGCTGCTATAAACATCCAGGTGCAGGTTGTTGTAAGGACATAATTTTTCAACTCACTTGTGTCAGTACCAAGGAGCCCACTTGCTGGGTCCTAAGACTATGTTTAGTTTTGTAAGAAACCAACAAACCGTCTTCCAAAGTGTCTGTACTATCTTCCATTCCCATCAGCAATGTAGGACAGTTTCTATTTCTCTACATCTTTGCCAAGCATTTGTTGTTTGTGTCCTGGGTTTTGGCCATTCTAGTGTGTAGTGGTATCTTATTGCTTTAATTTGCATTTCTCTGATGGCATGTGATGTGGAACATCTTTTCATGTGCTATTTGCCATCTGTCTTTTTTTTGGTGAGGTGTCTGTTAAGGTCTTTGGCCCATTTTTTAAATTTTTTTTTTTTATTGTTGAGTTTTAAGAGTTCTCTGTATATTTGTCTTTTTCAAGTGTTTTCTCTTCATCTATGGCTTGTCTTCTCATTCTCTTGACAATGTCTTTCACAGAGCAGAAGTTTTTAATTTAATGAAGCTTGGCTTATCAATGATTTCTTCATGGATCATGTTTTGATCTTGTATCTAAAAAGACATCACCATACCCATGGTCATCTAGGTTTCTTCCTATGTTTTATTCTAGGAGTTTTATGGTATTTGCCATTTATATTTAGGTCTGTGATTCCTACTTAACATAGAACAAATTATCAGCATTGAAATTCTCACAATGGTATTATATCCTGCAGATTTCTTTTGTAGTTATGGTCTATAGGTGTGAATATGTGATGTTTTAAATTTGATATATATTTCAACCAGATGTATCCTGAAATCTTATCATTATTACACATTGCAATGCACATGATACAATTATAAAATAGGCCATAATTTCAACTGAGTCTGCAGGGTGTTTTGCAAGAAGGAAGAATCTAGAATCAGAAAACTAAAAAAGTTGCAGAAGATTTGAAGTTGAATTTATACAGTGAAGAATATAAGCCCATATTTGTACCTAATTTGGAAATCTAATAAATTCAGCCTTTAGAGCTCTAATGAAACAAAAGAAGCACACATCAAATTGTTATGTTATCATTTCATTCAAGAGATATTTTAAAAGTATCTCTCCTGAGCCATGGGTATGGGTTCCTTGGGAATCAAGGTAAGGGACAAATAGTGGAAAAATGCTTCCATTTGAAAGTACCAAACTTAAATTAAAAAAAAAAAAAAAAAGAAACATTTTTTTGAATGTATAAAAAAAACAGGAATAACAAAACTGATTCAGAAACATGTGATCTCTGTCTTACATCTAGTAAGGCATGGGCAAAAGAGACTCTGGGTTGGGTACAGGTGATAGTTGCCTTGTGACCCTAATAATGCAATCATTATTGCCTGCTTCTCAACTAGCCACTACTTGCTCCCACTACACCTCTGTACTGTGGGATGCTATTCATTCTCATTATCAGCTCCTAGCTGTGAGTAATATCTCTTCCATATTCATACTTCACCTCTCTACCAAGTTTCAGGGATTAGGTAAATATACCATATCTACAAATAAAAAGAAAAAAAAAATCCTTGACCTATAAAAGAAAAAAATAAAAGAATTGAGATTACTGTTATCTTTCATTTTTCAACAATAACCTCAATTTTACTACACTTTCTGGTAGAGAAGGGCAGACAAAGGACAGGAAACTGAGAAGCAATGTTTGTCCAGCAGCATATAGTCGTAAAGTGGCTACACGGCCTATGTTTCAATAAAAATGAAAATCTACAATATAATTTGAAGAAAGCAAATCTCTTTAAGTTAGTACATTGATGTGCTCATTGGATTGTATAATAAAGACTATGGAAGGAGTAGTCTATAATTTTACAGTAGAGGGGAGATAATACATGCATATTAGGCCAAAGAACTAAGATTTCCTAATGCATGAGAAGTAGGTTGAACACCACCACAGAAGGAGGAACACTGTAGCTTCCTAAAAGTAGATCCAACAGAGCTCGTGACTTTCAGTTTAATTCGTACAGAGTGTACCTGTCCAGATGTACCAGAAGATGAAAACAAGTGCAGAAGTTTTAGTGGAAAGAATATGCAATTGGGCTGCAGAAAGTCTGTGCTGATTCTTTCAATAATTTGGAAGAAGTTTGAGCAAAGCCAAGTGTAGTGCCTGACATATAACTAGCACTAAATTATTTGCAGAGCAAAGGAATGAATCCAAGTAAGGAAGTAAGGAGATCACCCATAGCTAAAATGTCTGAGTTTCTTGTCTGGGGAAGAGTTTATGAAATAAGCAACCAAGTTATATTAACTCAAACTGTAAATTATTCAAGCTAAAAAGAACAGAATCTGAATTGTATCAGTTAAAAATGTTTCTTTCCTGCTTTAAATTTCATTTACTGTCTTGATAATAGACTTTTTAAAATTACAACAAAATTACATTATTATAGTTTGGAAAAAAAAAGACAAAAAAAGGAATACAGGTATTTAAGGTACTTGCAAACACTGCTCCTTCTTAATTTGGATATAGAGAATTAGGTACCAAGTTAAGAGAAGGGGTTTATAGAAATTAAATTAAAAAGAAATTATGTCCAAATCAGATTGAATCTTCCAGTGCATGAAGTGCCTATCAAGAATCTAGAGCAGATACCAGAAGAAATATGTGAAAAGCTCATCGAAGAATGAGAAAAGCAATAAAAATTTGGCCCAAGGTTTGAAAGGGGGAAAATAAGGGACCAAAAGAAGTTTTTAAGAAAATCTGACAAAATCAACACTTTGAAGATTTTACTTTTCATATAAAAAAGATAAAAATATCATTAATTTCTGGTCCACTTTTCTACAGAAAAACTTACATGTTTCCTACCTAAATGGCAGGTAGAGATGGTGGAAATATCATTTTCATGAACATCTGCAAAAGCTGTTAACACTTAGGAAGTAACTGTGGGCATTTATCTCTGCACGAAGGAATCTAGGAAATACTGCAGTTTCTTATGCTTGGTATTGAAAAGCATGAAGGTGAGACTCCTACTAAACCAAAACAATTACATATATTTTGTTTTTAACACTGAAACTGTAGGTCTTTACTTTTTTTTTTTTTTTTAAAAACCTCTGGTCAAAGGAATGACAGTTCAGAAATGTGCTATAATTTCTCTTGGAGCCAACTGATTAAAATGTAACATAGCATTAGAATATATTTTAATAAATATGACACCTATGATGTATTTTAAAATTCTGGCAAAGTATATTAACTAAGAATTATTTATTGAACAGATACTGGGGTATCTTTCAAGCCCCACACTGTAGATGCATTTTGGTCTCAGCCAAACTGTCTAGAACCATGGTTCTCAAAGCTGGCTGCCCCATAGACTAACCTGGCAAGATCTGTAAAAATATCAGTGTTTGGGCTCTCTACCCATAAAGATTTTAACTGAATTTTTAGGGTGTGGAGCACAGAAACTAAGAACAAGTTCTAGCTGTAATATTTTGGGGGAAACAAGTAAACTCTCTCTCCATCTCTTGCCTCTCTATGTTACATTTTTTATTGTTGTTCATTTTGTTTTTTTATATTAAGTGCTGGCTTTCTCTGCTTCTGAGTTTACAGGACAGAAAACAGTCCCTGAATCAATCATCTGTGATAGAAAGGGTGTCATCTTATGAAAGTATGGGTGCTTTTCCAGTAAGTATAAAGATGCAGAGTATGGTAGGTGACCAGCTTTATTAAAAAAAGCCGAAGCAGGTAATATAATACTGTCCAGTTATAGAGAAATTATCTTGGATCTCTAACTCTCCTTCCTATGTTGACGTGTGAAATAGGACATTCCAACAAAACTTCTGTACCTAAATTTTCTTATAATATTTTTGAAAAAAAGTATTTCTAAATTCATACATAAACTGAATTTTTACTAATAAAATAATTGTTTCCTTTAAATCAAATTCTTTTTTTTTAAGATTGATTTATTTATTTGAGAGAGAGCACGTTTGCACATGAGCAGGGGGAAGGGCAGACGGAGAGGGAGAAGCAGACTCCCTACTGAGCATGGAGCCCCAGACCTGGGTTCAATCCCAGGATCCCCGAGATCATGACTTGAGCCGAAGCCAGAGGCTTCACTGACTGAGCCACTCAGGTGCCCCAGTGAAATTCTCTTTATTAGTCTTCATGAATAGACTTGTTTCTTCTGCTGTACAGACACAAACTACGCTCAGTGGCAGCAATCCCGTTCCTGGATTTCAGTTTTCTTGTTAGCCTTACCGAGGGAGTTGTGAGAGTGTGGAGAAATGGGGAATAAGGAATGTGAAAATGTTAGGTGATGATGAAGGGACATGATTTTTCTTTTTCGACTACCTAGTAGAAATAAACCCAAAGCTTTACTAAGGTCTAAGAGTAGATCTGCTCATCTTTTTTTTTTTTTTTTTAAGATTTTTTTTATTTATTTATTCATGAGAGACAGAGAGAGAGAGAGAGACAGAGGCAGAGGGAGAAGCAGGCTCCCCGCGGAGCAGGGAGCTCGATGCGAGACTCGATCCCAGGACCCTGGGATTACGACCTGAGCCGAAGGCAGACGCTTAACCGACTGAGCCATGCAGGCGTCCCTAGATCTGCTAATCTTTAAGCAAGAGTATTGTCATCTTTGTTATCATTGATACCTCTCAGATTACAATATAATCCCCTCCCACATTATGTTCTTGAAACTAGTCCTTCCTTACTTTATAATCCATCATCAGAAGAGCATTCAAGTTTGGCTTTTCAAAGCTCCTGAAACTACAACTTGTCCAGTTAGAAAAAAACATTTACTAGCATGGGCACTTTAGCCTACACATCTGCATTCATTACTCTGCTGATGGGCTATGGCAAAGCGGGGGGCGGGGGGGTGGTTCAGCAGTGTCCTTGACACAATCATAGCCTTCCATGAACATTAGAAAAGCACTCATCTTGGCTTCATTTTGGCCTCTGCCAAGCCATAGTACTAGCCATCGTGTCATAGGCGATTAGCACCCCCAACAAGTCCCTACCTGGGAGTTGTTCTCCAAACAACTTGGTTTTGCTATGATAAACAAAAAGCACTGGTAAGAAGAACTGCAGCTCTTTGAAGACAACTGCAGTGCGCTGAGACCTTAAGGAAGTCTAATTATCATAGTCTGAAGCAACTGTAACAAACTAAGAGCATCACCCTTTTTTCCTTCTCCCCATCTCTGCTTAAGAAGCATTAACTGACTTTGAAGCATTTTTGTTTAAAAAGTCAGCCACTCATCTTACCCCCAAATCAGGATAATTGTTCTCTCCCCCAACTGAGGTTGAAATAAATGATTACAGTTTGCAAAAAAGCAGTTTTACTTCTTTATGAGCAAAACACCAGTTACTTCTCATATAGTCCAACTATTTTGTTTTATATATCTTTAATATAATCGCTAACCCTTTCTCTTTTCAAGTCTTTTAGCAATGAAACAGTTGGGCAAAAATCACATAAAGGAATTAAAAGGAATGAATGAAAAGGCTCTCATTTTAAGTTTTAAAAAAAACAATGATCACACAGGTCTTTTTTTTTTTTTTTAAAGATTTTATTTATTTGAGAGAGAGAGAGAGCATAAGCAGTGGGAGTGGCAAAGGGAGAGAGAGAAGCAGGCTCCCTGCTGATCAGGGAGCCTGACCTCGACCTCCTCACAGGACTTGATCCTAGGACTCCAGGATCATAACCTGAGCCGGAGGCAGATGCTTAACCAACTGAGCCACCTAGGTGCCCCCACACAGGTCTTTACAAACTCCTTTTGTATACTTTATCTTCAATCTTTATCAAGCTCAATTTAAATATGAGGAAACAAATGGAGAGGTAAAAAAGTAAATTTATGAGTTTGCTGTATGTCATTGAACAAGCTCACGAATGTTGTTGCAGGGATTCAATCCAAATACTCTGACTTCAAGTCCAGTGCCCTTTTTACTGTATCATGTGACATCCAATGAAGGGGGGGAAATCGGAGGGGTAGACGAACCATGGGAGACGATGGACTCTGAGAAACAAACTGAGGGTTCTAGAGGGGAGGGGGGTGGGAGGATGGGTTAGCCTGGTGATGGGTATTGAGGAGGGCACGTTCTGCATGGAGCACTGGGTGTTATGCACAAACAATGAATCATGGAACACTATATCTAAAACTAATGATATAATGTATGGGGATTAACATAACAATAAAAAATAAAAAATAAAAACAAACAAAACCTCAATTAGTAAGCCACCAACATTCATGCAAAATAAACAAAAATCTAAATGATTCAGTAGACTCTATGCTCAGTATGATTCAGTCATCTCAAGTGGGTGGATGCGGATATAATCTACACTAGCAGATGCCCAGTGTCCACACAAGGAAGGCTAAGAGAGTTTTACTATCCTCTGCACTGTGAAGAATGTGCCTGAAATATCATTTAGTTCCTGGGGACTCATCTCAAATAGAGTTGCAGAACTGAAAGTGTCTTAAAGAGTCAGTAGAGTAAGAGCGCACCTGGATATAGCTTCATTTGAAAAACAGCTAAAACTGGAAATATTCAGTCCAGAAAAATATTTAGAAAGAAGGAAGCGTGGGCTGGTTGTTTTGAAGTATTTGAACTATGTAGAAGTAACTTTGTGTCTCAATGTATTAGAGCTAAACACAATAGAATTTTCAGAGGGGGACAAACGATGTTCATTTAATGTATCACTTTCTAGTCATTACAGCTCTCCAGAATGTTTTAAAAGACCACTTCAGGGGCGCCTGGGTGGCTCAGTTGGTTAAGCAACTGCCTTCGGCTCGGGTCATGATCCTGGAGTCCCGGGATCGAGTCCCGCATCGGGCTCCCTGCTTGGCAGGGAGTCTGCTTCTCCCTCTGACCCTCTTCCCTCTCATGCTCTCTGTCTCTCATTCTCTCTCTCTCTCAAATAAATAAGTAAAATCTTAAAAAAAAAAAATTAAATAAATAAAAAAAATAATAAAAGACCACTTCATGAACAGTTTACAAAGGGAACCTGGCCAGTACATTGTACAGAAGACTCCAGACTTCCTGGCTCCTACCCAGCCCCAAGCAGTTTAACTTGAGAAGGAAAGACAAGGGAGGTTCACTTTTTAGTGCAAGAGATCATACCCGGCACTTTGACCATGGAAAGAGTTTGTCTACAAATACTTACGATTATAATAATGCTGCTGATAATGATGATAGTATATTATGCCAATCATGTTTTTTCACATTTGAGAAGCTGAGTACAGCCCATTTACTCTCTTGCTCTTTATCACTCTTTTTCTTTCTTTCTTTTTTTTTTTTTTCCAAAGTAATACCCCTTGAAGCTCAGGAGACAGACTGAAAGGCAGAGGCTCAGTTAACGCCCTCAATTTAGAACTACATCTCCGAGAAAGAGAATGCCCTTGAGCTAAAAATGTAATTCTTGGCCTGCAGTATCCTGGCAGAGATTAGAACAGACATCTGTTCCTGCACACGGCTCTCTGTTGACAGCTGTGTGATGCTCACCGAAACAAGTCTTGAACTGCTCTGCTTCGCTGTCTCAACAGGTTAACTGGAACTGAGGATTTTGTAATACAACTTTACGTCTGTGCAAATGCTCTGTGTCCTTTAAGTTTGAGTGGCTTTGTAAACAGTGAGTAGATGTTAGGTCCCCTGGATTTGGAGTCAGACAATCAGTTCTGCCACTTGACATGTGTGTGCCCCTATATGTGTCCTTCCTTGTAATAGGGAAATAGCAGTAATGCTTCCCACACTGACTTGTTTGGAGGATTGAGGTAATCATATGCATAAAGGATTTAGCATAATCTATAACAAATAATAAGTGCTGAAAAGATATTAGTTGTTTTAATTATATTCATACTCATTGTTTCAAGCAAGAATGATTCCACCGTCATAGATAGTTCTGTGAAGAGTCCCAACTACAGCTCTGTTGTACAGCTAAGACTTTCTGTCTGTTGTTTAAAATAAAGTATGGTTTGTTCAACAATATTATCTGTTATACAGAAGTCATTGTAAAAAATCAAATACTTATAATAAATGTATGTATCGGGATATAGATATAACTTCATGTTAACTTAAGACTTTTTATTTTATTATTTTCTTTGAAATATGGGAAGGTGAGAATGAAGAGACACTGTGGAATTGGACCAAGATAAATATAGTTTTGGTTTCTGAAGCAGGAGATTCTGGGAAGGTGATGACTGGAAAAGAGCTCTCTTCCCTCTACCACCAAACCCTCTGTGTCTATTCCTCCTGAGTCAAATGGATGCTAATGTCTACATGGAGTCTGTGTGCCAGTGAGTCATTGTGTTCCACGGTGGCCATGGTGTGGACAGCTCATGCACAATCATGAACTCTTGCACTAGGTGAGTCCCTGAAGCCAGAGTTCATGTAGTAAAGCCAAGAAGAAACTGAATCATGCACAGATCCCTCCTCTTCGTGTGGAGGAGAATAGGAAGAGAATGGGTGGAGAGGTTTTCTTGAGGTACTTCAATAAAGAGAGGTTGATTTGCTTGCTTTTATTCTAGCAGTCTTTTCAGAGTAGAAGCCATAGACCTCACATGACTCATATGATCCAGCAACCCTGGTCTCATCTCCCATTCCTCTCTCACGCGCTTGCTTTCACTCCAGTTACACTTTCTGACCCTTAAATGTCAGAGTCACACTCCCACCCCAGGATCTTTGCTATTACACCCTCTGTCTTTCTCAAATACTAGGCAATATACTTATTTTAAATTATTATATTTATGGACACATTTATAAATTTATTTTCTGCCTCTCCCAAGCCATATTTTCTTTATCAGTCCTAGAAAAGGAAAGAGTAAAAAAAAAAAAAAAAAGAAAGAAATTCTGTGCACAATAGAGACAACTTTGGAATTTAAGAATAAAGTTAATAAGAAATGGGTAGAGCCTTCATAAAGAAGAAGATTGAATCTTCTTCAGTGATTTGGCACTGAAGTTGTAATTTCAGTGATTGTAGTAAAATATAGGAAATGAGTAAGCAATGCTTTTGAACGGGAGGACTCAAGATTTTAAAAATCAATACATTCAAATTTCATATATTGATTTAATACAAAAGACTCCTAAATTTAAAAAAAATGGCTAAAATGATCTTCAATTATATGAGGAAAAAACTAAATGCCCAAGAATATCCGGGGAAAATGTTGGAAATGTAATTTAATAGTTTATAGTAATAGAGCTATTGAATATTTTTTACATGATTAAAAAAAATATTTTGTAAACCATGTCTCTTAGCTTTCAAAATCAAATTTCTTTGTGCAACTCAATTATATGTACTCATAAATATATGACAACTGTTAAAATTTTGTTAATCTATTTTCTTTTTTTTTTTTTTAAAGATTTTATTTATTTATTTGACAGAGAGAGACACAGCGAGACAGGGAACATAAGCAGGGGGAGTGGGGGAGGGAGAAGCAGGCTTCCCGCCGAGCAGGGAGCCCAATGTGGCACTCGATCCCAGGATCCTGGGATCATGACCTGAGCCGAAGGCAGACGCTTAACGACTGAGTCACCCAGGCGCCCGTTAATCTATTTTCTACTCTGCTCTTGTTCAGTCCTCATAATATATTTCTTCCTATCATAATTATACTGTGATGAGTTTTAAATTTGGGGGGACATAAGATTACCAAAAATGGGTTTGTTTATAGCCTCTAAAAATAAATAATGCAAAATAATAGAGCATTTAAAAAAAATGTCTGGTTACTTCCAGTGAATATGTAAAATTTGTTTGCTTTCTTTTTTTTTTTTTTGAAGATTTTATTTATTTATTTGACAGAGAGAGAGAGAGCACAGGCAGGAGGAGTGGCAGAGGGATAGGGAGAAGCAGGCTCCCCACTGCGCAGGGAGCCCGACCCCTGGGATCATGACCTGAGCCGAAGGCAGTCGCTTAACCAACTGAGCCACCCAGGCACCCCGAATTTGTTTGCTTTCGATGTTTGTATATATTTTTCCTGTTTAAGTGTATGTTATCTGTGGATTTAATGCCTTCCAAGTTAATATTACAAGAGAGAAACTGTCCATTCCCAACCCATTGAATTTAGTCAGATGTTTTTCTTCAACTTCAACTTCTCCAGTCCATTGATTCTTGTTCATTAGGTTAATAATGGAAATATTTTCAATATTTTTCTGATTGTGAAAATGTTCCATACATACTATAAAGATTGAAACAACACAGAAGAGAGGGAGCTGGTCTGTCACATGAAAACACACACTTAAATACACACAAATGCAGGACAGAAGAGAAATTAAAGTCATTCCTAATTTCAAGGATGTATTTACTACATATAAAACAAACAAGTCCAGGTTGGAAATATGTGAGGTTCAGATGTGGCAGCCTGGTCTGGTTGACTCCATCTCAATTAACCAACCTGTGCGAATATACTGTGTCAACCTCTGGACCCTAGGCCTATAGATATTTCCTTTTTGGATTGAGAACATGCACCAGACACCATCTATCTTCCTCTTATCTCCCTTCTCTTCTGTCCACATCTACCCCTTTGAAATGACCACCCCTGGTATCTTTAAATTCTTCATTTTTTCTTTCTTCTGCTTAGCCAAAATTTAGGCTTATCTCCCGATCCAAAAAAAGTCATCTCTTGTTTCCATTTCTCCCTATACACCATGGAGATTCTTCTCTCCTCTCCTCAACTGAAAAGCCTTTCTATCTTATTTTCCATTTATTTCTCATCTGCTTGCAATCTGGCTTACTTTCTTAATTCTCCATGGAAATGATTCTGGCACAGTTCACCAATGACCTCTATTTCCAAATTCAATGGGAACAATTAAGTCTTTATTTACTGACCCTTCACGGCTCTCTGCTCCCTGACATCACACCCTCCTGGTTCTCATACTTTTGCATTTCTTTAGCTCTTTCACAACCTTTTTTTCCCACATAACCCCTAAATGTCCATGTTCCCTAGGATACATTACTGGAAAAATCCTTATTAGATAATCTCATCTTTTTAATTGTTTTCAATGACTACGCATGTATTGAAATTCTCAAACCTCTTGATCCCACAGAGAGTTCTGTCCTCACCTATAGATTCACACATATCCAGTTGCTTACTGGATACTTCCATCTGGGCCTGACAATGGTATACCAAATTCAACAGATTCAAAATAAAATTGATATAACCCCAGGCATTTTTTTTTTTTTTTACGTTTCCTGTTTTGACTGATGGTACTATAATGCATTTAGCTAGAAATCAGTTTTCCTTGAAACTTCTTTATCTTCCATGAACTCACTTTTTTTTTTAGATTTTATTTATTTATTTAGAGCAAGTGGGGAGAGGGGCAGAGGGAGAGAGAGAATCTCAAGCAGACTCCATGATGAGTGCAGAGCCTGATGTGGGGCTCAATCCCATGACCCTGAGATCATGACCTGAGCCCAAGTTAAGAGTTGGACGCTCAACCGACTGAGCCACCCGGGCACCCCCACTAACTTACTTCAAATCAATGGCTCTATGTGTGTAGATCTTGCCTCTCAAATGATTTTTCTCTTTTTCTTCTTTAATACCACAAAGACATTCAAACTGTCTCCATTCTGTTCATAGTCTTAATGATGTAACCAAAATACATTTCAAACCACATTAGTTCCCTATTTAAACCCTTCAGTGCCTCACTGACACATGCAGAATAATGCCCAACCTCCTCTTAGAATGTACACATGGCTACCTCTCTGTCATCTCCTCTCCCATCACTTCCCACTGCTATGTTTATCAGAACGCAATTACAAGCAAGCTCCTCATATACTATACTATTTGTAATTCCTCTTCCTCCTTTCATTCCATCTCCTTGTTCTGGATCTTCTTCTGCTCATCCATCTTCTATTTCTTTCCTTTACCTGGGCAACTCTTATATAAGACTTGGCTCAGGCCTTATTCCCAAAGCCTTTCTAACTCTTCTCTTTGCTATTCTTCCTTCATTGCATTGGGTTAAATACTTTTATGGATTCTCCAATGCCTCTCCTTATCATCATCCTCACATGGTATGTACAATTAGGTTTGTGGGCTCACGGGCAGACTGTGTCCAATTTGGCACCTGTATAATCCTAGTTCTCAGCACAGTGGCTGGCACATGGTTGGATGCAATACATATCTTGAATGGACAAATGCATGGTATCTTTTACTAGATTTCTTGAATAGTCACTTAGTGAGTGCTAACTAAATGGAAAGTAGCATAGGTATTGTGGCCAACGACATACTGTTCCATTTTTCTGATTTTCACCTCTTTTCAATTATATTAAGATCCAAGAACATTTGAAAATGTTTTGAAAACAGATTAACGATACACTGAAAACTAATTAACAATACACTGTATACACATTTGTTAAGTTAAATGTTTGCATGTCAGTTGGTGTGGTCATATTTTCCTCCATTATTTTGGTACAAATCCAAAGAAGAGGTTAAAACCATTGTTTTATTTAACCGTGTTTACACATTCCTGTTCCTTTACCTTGCAGAGGTTTTCAACAAACTTAGAATGTTCTTGAACATACAACTACGATACAATCTACCACAAAATTAGCTATGAGCTGGACATGGTCTAATAATATCCATTACATGTTTATTTTACACTTTAATATTTATCTGTGCTCTGCTAGACCTGAGCCAAGTCTTACATAATTTGCTTAAATGATTGGCTTGAGTAAATTGAGTCATGACTGAGCTTCATAGTGGTAAGGAAAAAACAAATGGGAACCTATTGTCAACTACATCTCATATGTCTTTAAAAATAACTGTAGAAAAAAACATTTTAGATAATGATTTAAAGAAATATTTTATGTGAATTCTTTCATTAAATTCAGAAAAATGTGATTTTTGGGAATATGCCTATGATATTCCCGGTAACTCTGAATACCTCAGACTAGAAAATAAACTCCTCATTTCTCCTACCAGCGGATGCTAACGTCATGCTTTTCAGATCGAGAAAACTAATGTAATCCCTCCGCTGCTCTCTTGGATCTACAATGTCTTAATAATATCATGATTTGTGACTATGCTGGAAGCCATGGCTGGGAGATGCAATTTCACTTTCAGTTCTCTATATCCACAAAAATTTTGTGTTAACATCTAAGGATCTTACTATTACTAGGTACACAGGTTCCTGCCACATTCTTTCTCCTTGATTTTTTTAATGTATCCCAACATATACTTCTTAAAAAACAGACTTATTTAGGTAGATTTTACATACCATAAAAGTCACCCTTCCAAAGTGTCCTGTTTAGTGGTTTTCGGTATATTCAGAGAGTTGTGCAACCATCACCACCAAGAGGTAATAATAAGCCCCAGACACACAACGTTCTGGCTGTCATCTCTGACCATCCCTATTCTTACGTTCCTGGCTTGCTAACTCTTAAATTCCATCTGCATCTGTTTCCTGACCTTTGATCTGTTTTCTCATTTAACACTTGCTTCTGCCCTGGAGACTTGGCATTTGTATTTTGTCTCTGATTTCTGACAGTCATTAAGGACTTTGACTTAGAATTGCTTACCAGCTCTCTCTCACCAGTTACTCCTGGGAATTCTCCTGTCTTAGCTCTTCCTTAAAAATCTATCCATGCATACAACCCACCCCAACCACTACAGACAGTTAACTGTTTCCCATTAGAGGGTCATTGAATCAGCATTTTACTTCCAAGTTTTGTTTTTTTGGAATTCAGCTCTTGATGAAGCTATAGCAACATGAATGAGCTCAGGATCTCTCATATATGGCTTGTGAATCAAGAGGTAAGGGAAAAAAAAATAGAGATCTTGTTTAGGAGAAATCTAGTGCATGACTTTGGAAGCTGGGCATTGCTTCAAAACCAGGCACATAAAGATATGAGGTACACCCAAGTGAGGCACAGATGAATTGCCTATAGGTCCTAATTCTAGATTATCCTTCAAGGCTTTGCCTAGATACATACAGAATGAACCACATCTCAGTGTTCATACTGGAAATGGGAGGGGGAGTTTAGGGAGCGTTCGTAATTGTCACCTTGATAGAAACAGTGCTTTGTGTTTCTCATTGGTAAAATTAGGTGAATAATTCATGCCCCTGTTATCCAACAATGACTTAAGGGTTATTTTGTAAAGATAGCAGCAAGTATCACATAATGCATGTGGGAATTCACAGAGTGTCAGCAGGAGCACAAGTCATCCATTTTTGCAATTTTCTAGAGAGGCAGACTTGTACAGTGGGGCTGGGTACTGGCAGAGGTACTCTGCCCTCTGCTTCTCTCTCTATTTAACGGAGAAAACATAACAGTGATCTTGCTCAGGAAATAAATACTTTGAGCCTCGGAGCCAGTTTTTTAATGATGTACCAGAAAGTCCAGCTTTCTAGTACCTGGAGACAGCGAAAGAAGTTGCCATGCTACCCAGAGAGAGAGAGGTCCACAGGCAGGAACCAGGACCAGCTTTCTATACAGGAGTGATA
Organism: Mirounga leonina; assembly: GCF_011800145.1. Classification (NCBI taxonomy): domain Eukaryota; kingdom Metazoa; phylum Chordata; class Mammalia; order Carnivora; family Phocidae; genus Mirounga; species Mirounga leonina. The sequence continues at coordinate 41,153,016 of NW_023270268.1, forward strand.
GATAAAAGGTAAGCAAATGAATGTTTAGAATTGCTAAGCACTATGTACATTAATCTATCTACGAATACCAAAAAGTAATGGTGAAAGATTACTATGAAGAATACGATATGTGGAATATATAATGTCCATGATATTTTGTTCTTTAATTCTAAATATGTAACTTTTGTTTAAATAATAAATATTTCTGATCTTAAAATGATCTTTATGGTTTGTTTCACTTGTGGCAGCTCACAACTGGGATGAGGAACGAAACTGATGGCCAAGGAGGGTGAAAAAATAAAGAAAAGCAAATAATTGTTTCAATTAGTATAATTCTTGTTCTAAAACTAAGAGCAAGATTTAAAAATCACTAATTTTCATAATTCTTATTTAATAATGCATGCAGTTAAATAACTGTAAATTCACCAGAATAAAATTTCCACGTGTAATTCATGTGATGCTGGACCTTGCAACGGAAGTTTAATTTGCATGGCTACATTTCAATGAGGAAACTGAAAATAACTTGCCCCAAATCCAAAAGCTGAGAAGCAGTGGAGCCAGGACTCAGATCTGCATTTATTACAATCTGTGATTTCCTCTACCAGACAGAATTGGGGAATATTTAGCTTGCTTCAGTATTTAAAGTGATACTGCTCTCTGGCCTGGACTGGCTTCCAGAGCCCCAGAATAAGTATAAATGCACAGGACACCACATGTGGTTTAAAGTCTGCTGTTTTCTCCCTGAAATTCTTAATACTTTTTAAACTAGGGATCTAGCACTTCTGGTTTGCCCTGGGCCCAGAATTATGTAGGTGGTCCTGCTTCTGGAAAAGTCTGGATAGCTCTTTAAAGAGTCTTCATGTTTATAATGAGTGTCATAAAATCCAGATTTATCAACTAGCAGAATTGTTCCTGGACATCTTTGGGACTGATTCATTTCTTTTCATTTTGGTAAAACAGCTTCACCTCTCAGACATCAGTTTTCTTTTTTCAGAAAATGGTACTCATTGACCCTGAGGGCGCCCACTTATTGCTGAATTGCTCTCCACCCACAGTGATGCTTCTGGAGCTCTCCAAAGGAAGGTACGTCACTGGTTCTTTCTATAGTTACCTAGAATGGCCTTCTTTGGGCCTCGAGGAAACTACCGGACTTGGGAAAATGTAACTTCCTCTAGTTTCCTGAAGGGATCATTTGACCCTTCTCAACAGTTACCTTCAAAATACAAGAGCTGAGACAAAAGGAGAGAGAGAAACTACAACACTGTTTCTGGACTGTCTTCTACCTAGAAAGAGTGTATTGATCTCTCATTGTGTTCCTACAGCACCGGATATAAATCTTATTAAATGCTGTTAGAGTGGCCTGTGACGCCAGAGACAAAGAATTGCCCAGAGTGGAGCAACCAGCAGGACAGAGTTTATTCACTCTCCAAGGAAGGAGAGGGGCCAGACATTCTAGAGAAATGTCGCCCTGAGTTTTCTGTTAGGCTGGGCCTTTTAAGGGGTTTTGAAGGATGTGAGAGGGTTGAAGCTGCGAGCATGTGAGGGGGTATGGGGTGTGAGGTGGGGGTCAACTCTTGGCCAGGTAGAGCAGGAAGTGGCAGTTTTATTGAGGGGCTCTGTCTGGGATGTGGGTTGTGGTCAGGCTAGAGAAGAATATGTTTTGTAATTGGGGTCTATTTACTAAGAATGTAGGGCCCCATGACCTAGGAAAACAAAGCATGAGGGCCAAGTGCTGACACCTGTGAGTTTTGTCTATAAGCTTGGTTGGACTGGGGGTTTGAATAGATTCCTTTCAATTGCCCTTATCACCTGGAAGACGTGTAAATGTCTTTCTCCTCTACTAGACTACTTTAAGTAGTAGAATATTACCTTGTTTTTTATTTTTTTTTCAATCTTTGGAGCTCCATTATTTAAAAACATTTTGATGAAGTGTTTGGTGAAATGAAATGAATTGCCAAAGTCCCCTCCCCCGCCATATTCCATGACTTTGGCAATTACATATTTCAATCCCAATTACTTGTTTTTCAGGTGAGTTATGTGAAAACTTTCCTCAACCCCAAGTAAGACTTAATGAATCCCCCAAATGGATGTGTAAGTGCTTCATTACCTAAAGCAATGTTTCTAATTAGTTTCTGCTTCTGGGTTTTATTTTCTCAACATGATTTAGCTAATGTTTTAGCTAAAGAGAAAAATGAGCCACTGATTAAATTAATGTCTTAGCATAAGACAAAGTCAGTCACTATTAGCATAAATTCTTCTTCAACAGCATTTGACAAAAAGTACTGCTAATTATCTAGCCAACTATAGATACAGATATGTTCCAACTACAGTTGGAATATGGCACTCACATATTAAATAAGAGTGTCTCTTTAAAGATAACGTGATTGAGGCCACCTTCCTTGTAGAAGAGGAAGATTTTTCTAGATGAGAATATGTAATTTTCAAAAGTGATAGGATCAGGGTCCAAACTCATCAGTCAAAATCCTGTGAATACTTAAAAAATTTAAGAGGAAATAGTAATACAATCTTACAGCATTTTATCAGGGAATAAAGCATGATTCCTATATTACTCTGTTAGGTCTGCTATAACAAAATACTACAGACGGGATGGTTTAAACAACAGAAACTTATTTTCTTACAGTTCTGAAGGCTAGTTCTTGATGTCTTCAGGGTTGGTTTCTGGTGAGAACTTTCTTCCTGGATTACATATGGCTGCCTTCTCCCTGTATCCTCACTTGGGCTTTCTTCTGTGCACATATATAGAGAGAAAGATCTCTCATGTATCTCTTTCTTTTTATAAGGACACCCTAGTCCTATTGGAGCAGGGCCCCACCCTATGACCTCCATTAACCCTAATTATCCTTCTGAAGGCCCTATCTCCACGCACAGTTACACAGGGATGGGGGTGGGAGGTAGGACTTCAACATATGAATTTTGCAGGGGCATAATTTGGTCCATAACAATTTCTAAATTGTTTGATGAGGTCATAACAGAGGTATGTTGGAGCCAGCTTGCGCAGGCTCACAGGAACCAACTGCGAGCATCTCTTCCCAACTCTGCATTCAGTGACTTAAAATCTGCTTTAGTGGGAGTACTGACACCATTAAATTCATCAACCAATACTATTCAGCAGCATTAGCACATATTATCACTGAATCTAATATATATAATAATTATATTACATATAATTACATATAATAATCACCACTGTATAATAAATAAAAGTAAATAAATAATCATGTCAACAAATGTTCGATGTATATCTATCAGTGAAACATTAAAAATTTGGAAATCATAAGAAAAATAAAATCTCATATGCATTTTCTCTCTGATTAAATTTATCTTGAAGATTGTGTTCAACTTGATCAGTGAAATGAATTTTGCAAATAATAACTAATAAGAGATATGCATTGGCTTTTCCCAATATTTAATTATAAAAATTTTCAAATATACAGAAAAGTTGAAATATGTTACAGCAAACACCCATACATCCATTATTTACATTTTGCAATGAACATTTTACTATAGTTGCTTCATCATATACCCATCCATCTATTCCTCTACCCATCAATCAAAGCTTCTTAATTTTTTTATGCATTTCATAGTAAGTTGAAAATACCAGTACACTTCCACTAGATACTTCATCATGCCTGTGATTAACTATGATCTGCTATTTGTATTGGGTTCCTTTTTTTTCTTAAAAGGTAAAATTCCCTTTAAGAATTTGAGCGAAGATTAACTCTGGGGGCTTCCGTAGACCAGGACCTCACCAATGATCTTCCAGAAGGAACATTTTGTAGGTTAACAGTAAAATTCCCATACAGTAAAATGTATAAGTTTTAAGTGTATCATGTGATGAGTTCTTACAAATATATTCACTTGCATAACCTAGACCATTATCAAGATACTGAGCATTAGCCTCAGCGCTGAAAGCTTCCTCATGCTCCTTCCAATTCCAACCCCACCCTTTATAGGCACCACAACTGTTCTGATTTTTTTTCTTACCATAGAAAACTGTTGTCTCCTTATTAATTCTATAAATGGAAACAATACAGTATGTACTCTAGGTATGGAGCTTTTTTCATTTAGCAGGGTATTTTTGAGATTAATCCATGCCATTGTATGTACCAATAGTTCATTCTTTTTATTAATATGAAGTGTTCCATTGTATGAATATAATATAATTTCTTGATCCATTGTCCTCTCATGGAACCCCAAGCTATTTGCAGGCTTTTGCTATTATGAATAAAGCTCTATAAACTTTTTTTGTCAAGTGTTCTTGTGGACATATGTTTTCATTTCTCTTAGATAAATACTTAGGAATTGAATTACTGTGTCAAAAAATAAACATATGCTTAGTTTCATAAAAAATTGCCAGAGTTTTTTCCAATGAGGTTGTACCACATTACATTCCCATCAATAATGTCTGAGAGTTACAACTACTCCACATTCTCTCCAACAGTTAGGTCATTAGTTAACTCATTCTTTTTTTGTTTTAACCATTCTGATGATATGTGTGGGTATCTTTTCATGATTGTAATAGCCATTTTCTTGTCACAAGCAATATTGAACATTTTTTATGTGCTTATTGGCCACTTGTATCTCTTCCTTTGCCAAATGTCTATTGAAATATTTTGCTCACTTTAATTGATCTTTTTGTCTTTTAATTTTTAAGAGGTTGTTAAATATATTGTGGATAGCAGTCTTCTGTCAGATACATGTTTGTAAATATTTCTCTCTTTGAGTCACCTATTCATTTTTAAAAATGTCTTTCGATGACAGAAGTTTTTACTTTTCATGAGGTCTAATTTATCATCTTTTACTTTTATGGTTATTGCCTTCTTATTTCTGTCTACAAAATCCTTGCTTAGCCCTGAATTACAAAGATACTATACTATGTTTATGTTTTAAGCTTTCTAGATTTAGCTAATAGATTTTAGTTTATGATATACCTTAACTTTTGTGTATAGTATTAGATAGTCTTTGAAGTTAATTATTCCCATACAGATATCTAGTTGTTCCAGACCATTTGTTGAAAAGATTTTCCTATCCCCTTTGGATTCCTTTGGCACCTTTGTCAAAACTTAATTTACCACCAATATATGATTCTATTTCTGGACTCTCCATTCTATTGGACTGATCTGTTTATTAATCCTATGCTAGTTCCACATCATCTTGGTTATTATAGCTCTACAGTAAATCTTGAGGTTAGCAAATGTAAGGCCTCCAAATTTGTTCTTTTTAAAGATTGCTTTAAATATTCTAGGTCATTTGTGCTTCCATATAAACATTAGAATCAATTTCTACCAAAACACCTGCTGGGATTGTGTCGGACTTGAACTGAAACTATAGACCAATTTGGAGTGAACTGATATCTTAATGGTTTTAGGTCTTCAAAATCAATGAACTTCATTAAATGGACTCCAATTATTTAGGTTTTTTTTTTTATTAACTTCCATCAGTGTATTATAGTTTTCAGTGTGAATGTCTTTTGCATCTTTTGATAAATTTATATCCATATATTTTGTTTTTTGATCCTATTCTAAATAGAATTATTTCTGTAATTTCATTTCCCCCCCCCTTTTTTTTTTTTGGCTATTAGTGTATATAAATGCAACTGACTTTTAATTGTATCCTGTGACCTTGCTAGCTCATTTATTATTTTTGGTAACTTAATTGTAGTTTCCTTAGTTTTTTTCTATGTTAAAAATTATGTCATATTCCGATAGAGACATGTTTACTTATTTTTGAATTTTAGGCTTCTTAAATATTTTATTGCCTTACAGCAATCAGTTAGGACATCTCGTAGGTTCAATAGAAATGGTGGAAGTCAGTATTCTGGCTTTTTTCAGACCATAGTGGAGAAGTATTAAATATTTAAGCATTAGATAGCTTCTTCGATACCATTTGTCAGGTTGAGAAAGATTTATTATCCCTAGTTTGCTGAGAGCAGTCATGAATAAATGTTGAATTTTGTCAAATGCTTTTTTGTAATGTGTTGAAATGATCATACTGACTTTGTCTTTTATTGTTAATATGGTGTATTACATTGGTTGACTTATGAATGTCAAACCAGCCTTATGTTCTTAGGATGAACTCCCTTGATCAAGATGTATTCTTCTCTCTACATCACTGGAATTGATCTGTTAATATCTCATTAAAAATCTTTTGACCTTGTTTAAGAGAAATATTGGTTAAGAGTGGTTTTGGTAATATTTTTGTCAGGTTTCAATATAAAAATTATATTGGCTTTATAAATCCAATTATAAAGTGTTTCTTTCTTCTGTATTTTCTCAATAATATTGGTGTTATTTCTTTCTTAAATGTTTGCTAGAATTAATCAGGGAACCATCTTGACCTGCAGATTTCCTTGTGGAAGGATTTCAATAAGAAATTCAATTCCTGTGGCGCCTGGGTGGCTCAGTTGTTAAGCGTTTACCTTCGGCTCAGGTCATGATCCCACGGTCCTTAGATCGAGCCCCACATCGGGCTCCCTGCTCAGCGGGAAGCTTGTTTCTCCCTCTCCCACTCCCCCTGCTTGTGTTCCCTCTCTCGCTGTGTCTCTCTCTGTCAAATAAATAAAATCTTAAAAAAAAAAAGAAATTCAATTCCTGTGCTGGATACAGTACCATATACATTTTCCATTATATCTTGCATTAGTTTTGGTAAGTTGTATTCTCAAGACATTCAAATATAGTTGTATTTTCAAGACATTTATCTATTTTATCTTGTTTGTTCAATTCCTGATTGTCATAATTTATTTATTTTTTTGTTTTCTTTATGGTAAGTCTAGGTAGGTTTATTAATTTTGTTGATGGTTTCCATTGTTTATATTTCATTGAATTCTGATATATTTATTTTCTTTCTTATGTATACTTCGAGTTTTTACTTCCTTAGATGGGATTTAAATGATTCCCTCTAAAGAAATGTTTCTAGTATAAAGAGTTTAAAATACAAATTTTCCTGAAAGTACTACTTTAGGTGCACTGTGCAAATTTTCATATGTTGTATTGTTATCATTCATTGTAATTTCCCTTTTGATTTCTTCTTTTATCCATAGATTATTTAGAAATGTGTTGTTTAAATTTTCAAATATTGCCAGTGTAAAGAGATTTTATTACTAATTTATAATTTAATCCAACAGTGGTTAGAGGGTATACTCTGTATGATTTTAATTCTTTTAAATTTATTGACTTGTTTTATTGCCCAGCATATGGTATATCTTAGTGAATGTATCATTTGTAACTGAAAAGAGCATGTATCCTGTAGTTCTTGGGTATAATGTTCTATAAATATCAATTAGGTTAAGTTAGTTAATAGTGGTGTTCAGATCTTGGCTATCTGTCTGTCTATCATCTACCTATTTATTGTTCTCATTGTTCTATCAATTGCTGAGAAATTTCTTTAATCTTCAATTGTGACTGTGGAATTGTCAATTTCTTCTTTTAATTCAAGTTTTTTCTTGAATGTGAAGCTCTGTTTTTAGGTATATTGAAGATTGCTATACCTTTCTATATTTATTTCTTTATTCAAGATAAAGTGAAATATTTTATATGACATGTCGTTACTTATCTTTGATAATATCTTTTTCTTGAAAACAGCTTTATGTGGTATTGATATTACCTCTCCAGCCTTCTTATGCTTACTGTTTTCTTGGTATATATTTCCATCCATTAATTTCAGTCTTTCTGTATCTTTAAGTTTTTTTTAAATTATACTTATATAACATAGAGTGTAATACTAGTTTCAGATGTACACTATAGTGATTCAACATTTCTATACATCACCTAGTGCTCATCACAAGTGCATTCCTTAATACTCATCACCTATTTAACCCATCCCCTCACTAACTTCCCTTCTGGTAACCATCAGCATGCTTTCTGTAGTTAAGAGTATGTTTCTTGATTTGCCTCCCTCTTTCTTTTTTACCCCTTTGCTCATTTGTTTTGTTTCTTAAATTCCACATACGAGTGAAATCATATATTTTTTTTTTCTCTGACTGACTTATTTTGCTTAGCATAATATTCTCTAGCTCCATCCATGTCATTGCAAATGGCAAGATTTCATTCCTTTTTATGGCTGAGTAATATTCCATTGTGTATGTATATATACCAATCTTCTTTATACATTCATCAGTCAATGGACACTTGGACTGTTTCCCTAATTTGGCTATTGTAGATAACACTGCTATAAACCCTGGCATGCACGTATCCTTTTGAATTAGTATTTCTGTATTCTTTGGATAAACACCTAATAGCGCTATTGCTGGATTATAGGGTAGTTCTATTTTTAACTTTTTGAGGAACTTCCGTACTGCTTTCCAGAGTGGCTGCACCAGTTTGTATTTCCACCAACAGTGTAATAGGGTTCTCCTTTCTTCACATCCTTGCCAACACCTGTTGTTTCTTGTGTTAGTTTTAGCCATTCTGCCAGGGTGTGAGGTGATATATCATTGAGATTTTGATTTGCATTTCCCTGACGATGAGTAATGTTTAGCATCTTTTCCTGTGTCTGTTGGCCATCTGTATGTCTTCTTTGGTGAAATGTCTGTTCATGTTTTCTGCCCAATTTTTAATTGGATTATTCATTCTTTTGGGTGTTGAGTTTTGTAAGTTCTTTATATATTTTGGATATTAAACCATTATCAGATATATCATTTGCAAATATCATCTCCCATTCTGTAGGTTGCCTTTTAGTTTTGTTGATTGTTCATTTTGTTATGTGAAGCTTTTTATTTTGATGTCTTCCCAATAGTTTTTGTTTTTGTTTTTTTTTTTTGCTTTTGTTTCCCTTGCCTCAGGAGACCTATCTAGAAATAAGCTGCTGTAGCGGATGTCAAAGAAGTTACTGCTTGTGTTCCCCTCTAGAATTTTTATGGTTTCAGGTCTCACATTTAGGTCTTTTATCCATTTTGAATTTATTTTTGTGTATGGTTTAAGAAAGTGGTCCAGTTCCATTCTTCTGCATGTTGCTGTCCAGTTTTCCCAACAGCATTTGTTGAAGAGACATTCTTTTTCCCATTGGATATTCTTTCCTGCTTTGTTGAAGATTAATGGACCATATAGTTGTGGGTTCACTTCTGGGTTTTCTATTCTGTTCCACTGATCTATGTGTCTATTTTTGTGCCAGTACCATATTATTTTGATCACTACAGCTTTGCAATATAACTTGAAGACTGGAATTGTGATGCTTCCAGCTTTGCTTTTCTTTTTCAGGGTTGCTTTGGCTGTTTGGGGTCTTTTGTGGTTTCTGTACCTTTATTTATTTAATTAATTTATTTTTTTTAAAGATTTATTACGTGGGGGGTGGCTGATGGAGAGGGAGAGAGAATCTTAAGCAGACTCCAAGCCCAGCATGGAGCCTGACATGGGGCTTGATCTCCTGGTCCTGAGATCACAACCTGAGCTGAAACCAAGAGCTGGATGCTTAACTGTGCCATCCAGGCACCACCTTGTATCTTTAAAGTGTAATACCTGTATGTAGTATATAATCAGGTCTTGCTTTTTTATCCATAGTGAACATTTCTGGCTTTTAATAAATCTATTGGACGTTTAGTTATAATCACTTACATAACTTTTAGTGTTTTTTTTCCCCCTGATTATAGTACATATTCTTAACTTTTTACAGCATAGGAGACCTAATATACCACTTCATATTAATGTAGAAACACTGAAAACATATGGGTCCATTTACTCTACTCGCATGCTTATTGCTACAGTCGTCACATGTAGTACATTTTTTATATGTTATAAACTCCTTTGGGGCTATAAGTTTTGGTTTGATCATTCATAAATATCTAAAGGAATTAAGAGAAAAAGTCTTTCCATTTGCCAATTCCATGAACTTCATTCCTCATGAGTACACAAGTTTTCTTTCAGCTGGTGTAATTTCCCTTTAGCTTGAAAAACCTTCCTCAGCATTTCTTGTAGTCCAGGTGTGGTGGTGACAAATTCTACTTTATCTTAAAATATCTTAATGCCACTTTTATTTTTGAAGCATATTTTCATTTGACATAGAATTCTAGGTCAACAGTTTATCTTCCACTGCTGAGTTTTGAGAGTTCTTTATATATTCTAAATATTTGGCCATTTTAGGATATACAATTAACAAATTTTCCTCCCAAACTGTAGCTTGTCTTTTTACTCTTTTCATATCATCTTTTGCAGACCAATAGTTTTCAATCTTGATGAGGTCCAATTTATCATTTTTTTCTGTTATGGATTGTGATATTATTGTCGAGTCTAAGAACTCTTTGCCTAGTCCTAGATCCTAAAAATTTTCTCCCTGTTTTCCTAAAAATTTTATAGTTCTACATTTTACACTTAAAATATCTGATACATTTTGAGGTATTTTTGTGTAATGTATGAGGTTTGGGTTGAGATTTATATTTTTACCTGTGTATGTCCAATTGCTCCAGTACCACTTGTTGAAAAGCTATCCTTCCTCAATTGATTTTTTTTTTTTTTTGCACGTTTGAACAAACTTGGGTGGATCTATTTTTGGACTTTGTATTCTGTTCCATTGATCTATGTGACTATACCTCCACCAATACCACACAGTCCTCATTATTGTAGCAGTGTATTAGGCCTTAATATTGGGTAGAGGGATTTCTACCTCTTTGTTCTTTTTCTTTTTTTAAGATTTTATTTATTCATTTATTTGAGAGAGTGAGAGAGAGAGAGCACATGAGAGGGGGGAAGGTCAGAGGGAGAAGCAGACTCCCCACTGAGCAGGGAGCCCGATGCGGGACTCGATCCCGGGACTCCAGGATCATGACCTGAGCCGAAGGCAGTCGCTTAACCAACTGAGCCACCCAGGTGCCCCCTCTTTGTTCTTTTTCATAAGTGTCTTATCTTTTCTAGGGCTTGTGTCTTTATATACAAATTTTAGAATAAGCCTGTCTACAAAAAAGCTTTTTTCTTTTTGAATCTCGATAGACATTATATTAGAACTACCCATCAATTTGGGGAGAATTGCCTTTACTCTTCCAGTACAATAAATAGAATATCTTTTCATTTATTTATATCTTTGATTTCTTTCATCAGAATTTTGTAACTTTCAGCATATTGATCCTGTACATGTTTACTAGATTCATGAATAAAAACTGTATAATCATTCTACCTAAAATCAAAGCCTGGTAAAGATTACCTAAGTCTTATTTTCTCTGGGGCAATTGTAAATGATATTGTATTTCTAATTTTGTTTTCTACATGTTCATTGTTAATATATAGAAATACTATTGATTTTTATAGCTTGATCTATGTCATGTGACCTCGCTGAACTCATTCATTAATCCTAGGAGTTTTGTTTATTTGGTATGTAGATTTATTGGGATTTTTCAGGCGGACATACATGCCAGCTTCTTGAAACTATGGATTTGTATCTTTTGTATATTTTAGCCATTATGATTATTTTTTAATACTCTTTCAACCTCCCTCTCTTTCTCCTCTCTGATGACACAAACTTTAGGTTCTTTGTTACTGTCCCATGGGTCCATGAGACTCTGTTCATTTTCTTTCCATCAGTCTATTTTCTTTTTGTTGTTGGGATTAGGTCAATTACATCAAGTTCACTGATTCCCCCCCCTTTTTTTTAGGATTCATTTATTTATTTTAGAGAGAGAGCATGTGAGTGGGGAGAGGGGCAGAGGGAGAGGGAGAGAGAGAGAATCCCAAGCAGACTCTCTGCTGAGCATGGAGCCTGACAGGGGACTTGATCCCAGGACCCTGAGACCATGACCTGAGCTGAAATCAAGAGCTGGCTGCCCACCTGACTGAGGCACCCCACAAGTTCACTAATTTTATCTTCTGTCATCTCCACTCTACTACTGAACCCATGTAGTATGTTTTTTTGTTTGTTTTTAAATTTCTGTTACTCTATTCAGCTCTATAATTTCCATTTGGGTCCTTCTATTTCTGTGCTGAGATTTTCTATTTTTCCATCCATTTCAAGAAAATTGTCCAAGGACCAGACAGTGAGATTAGTGCCTGGAGTGAATCTAAATTTTGAAGGGCCAAAGCAGATACAATTTTGCAAGCCCTCTTTAAGAAACATAGTATAAAATTAGGTATGAAAGTGAGTATTGCTTTAGATTTATAAAAGAAATCCCAAACTTTACAAATTGCAAATTAAAAAAAAACCTGACAAATGCGAAATCCTCAAATCCAGAGAAATAAAATATTTTTAATTAAAAAATTAACAAATCAAATTGCAACTGTTTATGAAAGAGCAACATAGGGGGTGCCTGGGTGGCTCAGTCAGTCAAGCGGCTGCCTTTGGCTCAGGTCATGATCCCAGGGTCCTGAGATCGAGCCCCGCATCAGGCTTCTTGCTCAGCGGGGAGTCTGCTTCTCCCTCTCCCTCTGCTGCTTCTCTCTCTCTCCGTCAAATAAATAAATAAATAAATAAATAAATAAATAAATAAATAAATAAATAAAACTTTACTTTCTCATTATTTTTCTAAGAAAATGGTAAAGCAAGCTCAAATGATCACAATTTGACTTTCTGATTTTATTACTTTTCTGTTACTATGTAATTATCACAAATTTAGTGGCTTAAAACAACATACAGTTATCTCATAATTTTTTTGAGTCAGGAGTCTGGACACAGCTTAGCTGGGTCCTCTGCTCAGTTTCCTACAAGGCTGTAGTTAAGGTGTTGTTAGTCAGGCTGCATTATCCTCTGGAGGCTTGACTGTGGAAGTATCTATTTCCAAGCTTTATCAGCTTGTTGGCATAATTTACTTTCTTGCTGCTGTATCATTTAAGTGTCTGTCTTACTTCTTGCTGTCAGCTGAAGGCTATCTGTCGTCCATTGCCACCTGGACCTCTTCCTAGGTTCACTTACAGTATGGCAGCTTACTTCATCAAGTCAGCAATAGAGAAAAAATCTTTCTCTGGTTAGCTAAGATAAAAGTGACATCCCATAACCTTTATTATATAATGTGACTTAACTAAGGGAGAAACACCCTATCTCAATTTCATACCCTATTGTTTTAGAAGCAAGTCATTGTTTCTGCCAATCCTCAAGCTGTGAAAAGTGTTCTCATTAACTCATGTAATTTCAGTGTGCTAGAAATTATTCTGTAAAATTATATAATTACCTAGGTTAACAATAAGATTATATATGAGACAATAAAGAATCACATTATGGCCCATAAAATGGTTTAAGAGCATTGCATGCTCTTATCTGTTGTACTGGTTCATTTTTTTGCACTTTGTGTGAGGGCAAGTTATTGAGAAATATCGGCCTCAAGCACATATATGAGAGAGAGAGACAGATTACCTGGAATGTGAATCAGAACATCCTCTTTTGTGCCAGGCTTTGGGTAAAAGAAAAGGAAGACCATAGCAATTCAAAACAGGAGTGAAAGTGATATGAAAATAGAAGAGAGATAGATAAACCATGAATACAAAAGTGGTAGGGATTCCATGGATGAGCTACCCTCGTGCATAAGCCCCTCTGCCAACTTCATGCACGAACCTATGAATAATGCAACATTCCTGAGTGTTTTAAGTCCCCTTGAGCAGAGGGAAAGACCAGGGCATCCGTGAAAGACTGTGGGTATAAAAAGAGAATGTCATACCTGTCCATGATGTCAATGAACATTAATTAACTAATACTTGGAACCTCAGTTTTCTTATGAATAAAATAAATAATATAAAATAATACTATTTGTAAAACAATATTTTATCTATAAAATAATACTAAAATGTTCTAATTATAAAATTCTGATTGTGTAAATGCTTTCAAATATTCTTAATGTACTCTGAAGCAAGTTTGTCACATATTTTGAGATGTAGAACTTAACTGAGTTACGGATTTTCAACTTAGAACAAGTTTTCAAGAAAACTAATATTGGGGAAAATAATGTTGGGAAGCAAAACTGGAGAATACGTGGCTTGTTTACATAAGTGCACACATAAAGAATTATAGTTATTATTTGAATCAAATATCAACAACTAGAAATATGTCACATATATACACCAGTAGTATAGGAGAGCATGTATTTGCTCAGTGTGGAAAATGCTAGATTAGATATATCTAATACCCAGAAGTAATAAAACTTTACTTTCTCATTATTTTTCTAAGACATTTATTTCCCACTTAGAGCAGTTATGCATCATCTGAAAGCTATAAACAATGTTTATAGTGTAGTGTCATCTATCTAAGTAGAGTTGAGAACAGGGATGCATTAATAATATAAATAACAACAATAATAGTGAAACATACTTCTTTAATCATAACAAAACCCTAAAGAGAGAGGGGTAGTGATTCCTTTACAATTCCCTTACAATTACTTACCAGTGCTTAAGGAGGTTTCATTAAGGTTTTGTATGAGAAGGACAGAGCCAGGCCATCAAACCCAGGTCATATTTGGGTTTCTGAAGCAAAAATGGTATCATTTTACACATTTCTTACATCTAATAATATGATTGAATTTAATTATTTACACTTATTCCTAACTCTCAAAGAATAGATTAAATCAAACCACTACTAGAAGAGAGGTTTTGCTAATAATTCTCGAAACACTGACTCCCATAAAGCTCAGGGGCATGAACGTAAACTTGGCACTTATTGAAACAGCTACGTAAGTTCCACACTGCGCGTGTGGCAGTTTGTGAGCTGTACGTAGGACGGCACTAGAAACCAAGACAGAAACAAAAATGGAGCCACCCTTTAGATAAATTGGTTTCACAGATATATGTTCCTTTAAGCCGAAGACCCTGTGGTCTCACATGGTATCAACAGTTTGGTGTCCCCCGACCCGGAACACTATATCTACCTCATCACTTGGCAGAATTCTAGAAGATTTTTTCCCACAATTTGACAAAACGAGAAGCTCGGGGACACTATATACTCAGACTTTTTCTACCTTTTGCTCTACTGTTCATAGTTTTCATTCCCCAAATCAGCTTATATCCCAGGAGAGGTGCTCCCTTTACATTCTATCCACTTGGAATGAGGAGAGATTAAGGAGAGGCAAATAGTGCATACCACTTATCTTTTAAGTAGTTCCTACAATTCACTTCTAATAGGTCAGACTGCTACATGACCACACCTAGCTGCATAGGAGGGTAGGAAATATTCTCTTTATTCCAGGTTTCATGTGCAATCAATGAAAACACAGGTTATAATATTATGGAAGAAGAGGAGGAGAGACTTAAGGGACTAGCTCACTTCTACCACAATTCCTCTCCACTCCTGAAACGTCAAGGTAGGGACATTGGCTTTAGAAAACACACTTGACCTTTTTCTGTCCCCTTATTTGCTTGCCTCAGACAGCAGGGATGAATTACTGGCCTGGTGAGTTTGAAAGAAGAAACTGGGTCTGAGTAGTTCAGCCCTCTTTATCTTTGACTCTATTCAGAGAGGCAGCCTCTCTGCAGAGAGCACACATTCCTAGCCCCTCCACAGAATAGTTTGCAGTGTCAGGCCTCCACAAGAAAGGACTAGGGTTGTTTGCCTCTGCCGGAGATAGGGAAAGTAACTCTCAATCGGTACCTTTTTTGCAAAGCTATGGTTGCCAGAGAGTGTAGCCATGTCCTCTAAATAGCTCTGTCAGTACAAAAATGATGTGTTTCTCACTCCTGTATCTATCTCTCAAGTGATTTCATTCACCGCCGAAGAACAGCAATATTATAAAGTGTCTCTCAAAATGCCAAAAATATGAGCACATTTTTTTTCTTAGAAAGTTATAAAGCTATCAGTGAAGAAAACAGCACAGTCTCACCTTGATTTCCCTGTCCAGGCAGGACCCACGGCCGTATCTCACACAAGTAGCACAAATTACATGTAGATAGAAATATATGACCACCTACAGAACAGAAAGAAATATACAGAAAAAGGAGAGAAAAGTGAAAATGTTATAATTGGTGGAAAAAAAAAAAAAACTCAAGGAAAGAGGAAATTAAGGAGCAGTACCCGGAAGAATTGTCATAGTTGTCTGTGAATCTGCCAGACCCCTGAATAAAATATTCCATCTTTAGGCATGTCTTCTGCCAGGACAATAGTCAGGCCGGACTGCATCTGGGAAGAACTGTATCCAACTGCCCATTGGACATATTGCCTTTCCCTAAATCAAGGTAATGATTGGGTTCTGTCTCCGCTCATTTGACATTCCTTGTGCTATCAGCAATTAAATTTCCTCAAGGCAAGTGAATCTATCAAACGCTGAATACATTTTACAAAAAAAAGAAATCTAAAAACAGATACAATAAGAGAACTTAAACTTAGATGTGAATGACAGCTATGAAAAGAACACTCTAAGTGTATCGATGTTTGAAATAAATTAACCTCAGTGTCATCCCCGATTTTGACATTTTCATTGTTTTTGTAACACGATAATTTAGTTCTTCCTTTATGGTTAGAAGATTGCGGTAATATCAGTCTGGATTGTTGAGATGAACTCTGTTAGCACATGCCTAAAAATAATTTAGAATATTAGCAAAATTTGAAACAGGGTTTACAATTTTTTTCCATTCAAATGTCATTGTTAGGAAAGATAGTACATTGAATGTTTTAAATCTCTTAAATTTGAGGTGTGGTTGCAAGAATATTGGACAAAAAAGGGGGGGTTGTAATTATAGTTCTGGATTTCTAGTATAACTTAGAATACATGAATTAGGGCTTTACAGTTTTCTCATCTTACATTAGAATATAGAGCAGTGAGTCCTTTGTGTTCCTTCTAACTCTAAAATCCTTTGGTTCTATTCATTAAAATGTGTTGATTAGTGATGACATAAATTTGGCTACGAAATAAGTATATTTTAATAAAGAAAGCTATAAGCTAGTACTGCCCCCCCCCCTTTTAAGGCTTGTTTTACTCAGTTTTATGGTGAGGAGGGCAAAAGGCAGCTAGCAGCAATAAATTTACAAAACCAGATAAGTATTTTGTCATTTTAATTAATCTCGACAGCATCCCTCATATCTCCCTATCCTTGCATAAACAAGAGTTTCTAAAATTGTTTATCTTCTAAATTTGTTTTATTTTTAACAAAAGAGAACAAATAGCATTCAAATACTCTTACCTAGGACAACTGACCAAACATGCTCTTGAAACTTTCATGAAAAACATAGTTTCAGCATTTTTCACAAGATAAATTTTCCTGTCCCTTGGATTGTAAAACAGTTGCTATAATATTAATTGAATGATGTTTTACCTAATAAAACAAACATTTTCAGAGGATCTGGAATTCCATATAAGTTTTGTATGGCAAAAACATCATATATGTCATCTTAAATAGAAAACAAAGGAGTAGCTTTTTAGTTATTGCCAACCACTAATAAATCAAATAAGATTATTTTGTTATATTGATGTTTGAACATTCTCTCTTATGTTCTTGACCCTAAAATCTGTGCACCATTCTAAGAATTTTGTCACTTCCATTTTTGGCAATGTTGCAAAGTAGATAATGTGAAAACCTAAAAGTGCTGACTAAAGTAGAAAGTAAAACCTATTTGCATGCAAAGCCAAGCTCTTAAGAAAGAGAAATCTGTGGGGCAAAAGGGAAAAATCTGAAAATCCTGAGTGTTACACAGCGGCTGACACTTTCTTTGGCTTATGAGGGGTGCCAATCTTCCTTAGCAAGAGGATTTGATTTCCCCAGTAACGGCAAGGCAGTGGTGGGGCCTTGGGCCTGAGCAATGAGTGTACTATGTTATAGATCCCCAATAAGGTGGGAACTCTCAAAGGGAGTCAACCCAGTATGAGGGTAGACTAGACAACAAGGACTAAAAGAAAGCTTGAACACTGGGCGTTACACACAACTAATGAATCGTTGAACCCTACATCAAAAACTAATGGTGTACTATATGTTGGCTAACTGAACATAATAATAAAAAAATAAATAAAATAAAATCATATAGACTCAAAAAAATAAATAAATAAAAGAAAGCTTGACTGTTTTAGCCTATAGTAGAGGTAGGGAAAATCTTGTCCACTGAGAATTCATAGTCAAGATTGGTACTCAATATTTAAAATATACACATGACTTGGGAAACACCAAACTGACAGAATAACATAAAAAATGGTCTTCTGTATGTTATGTCACTGGGACACCAGCAGAAGCAAAAGCAAGCCTCTCAGGAGAGCACACCCGCAGACAAGATGTCCTCAGAGCCTCGTGGGCTTCTCAGCGATGATCCTAAACTTGAGAGCACATGAAGTAACCCGCCACCATTTTACTCTATTTCTGTTCTCCTGTGTTCACACATAAAGAAACGAAATATCACACAGATGAAAGAGGGACAGGGCATAGTGGTTTAGGGCATAGCCTCTGGAGCTACTTTCAAGTAATGGCTTTGTGAGTAACTTTGCACAAGATCTCTAACCTCAATTTTCTCATCTCTGAAAGGGGAATTATCATCGCATCTATCTTACAGGTTGTTTATAAGAATTAAATAGGTTAATATGTGGAAAGTAGGACCAGAACCATGCCTAGAAAATAGGGAGCACTGAAAAGGACAGCTGCTCTTATCATCAACAGTGTCACTGCAGTTGTGGGTCACTGATTACATTATCCCAGCTAGTCCATGGTTAGGCTAATTCTTCTCCAAATGTACCCAGATGCCTATCCTTCTGGCCTAGAATTAAATCTTGAGGTAAACCTAGCAACTATACATAACAAAATTATGATTTCACATGACTAGCTTCTTGGTTGAGAAGCAAAAGAACTAAGAACTGCAAGAAAATTAACTGGGGCAACCATTATGCTACCTAATTACAGAACTAACTAAACAAGACCTTGCTATTTATTTTTGGTTTCTGTTTAAAGCTATACTTCTATGTAGATTTCTGGTGTAAATCATTTGCCTTATAAATGTTATGGTAATGTACACATATTTTATTATGTTATGTTATGTTATGTTATGTTATGTTATGTTATGTTATGTTATATGTACACATATTTTGGTTCCTCAGAATCCAGAAAATTTTACATGGAAAACTCTAAGACACACACATGATTGAGCAAATTGAAGACAGCTTTTACATCAAGAGTAGATGTACCAGGGGTGCCTGGGTGGCTCAGTCAGTTAAGCATCTGCTTTTGGCTCAGGTCAGGGTGCGGGGGTCCTGGGATCAAGCCCTGCATCGGGCTCCCTGCTGAGCAGGGAGTCTACTTCTCCCTCTCCCTCTGCAGCTCCCCTTGCTCATGCTCTCTCTCTCAAATAAATAAATAAAATCTTAAAAAAAAAAAAAAAAGAATGGATGCATCGTGGTCATCCTAGCCCCAGCACCTTCCCCTACCACGGCCACACACACAAGTGGACACTGACCACCCCCCTCCTCTGGAACCTGGGAGAACAGGGTCAGGACACCAGGCTTCTGCTGGGCCTTTGAGACTCATCAGCTCTACAAGCGTTTGTGTGGCTAATTCCACCTGTTCTGCTTCCCGTCTTCCAGGAGCTCTCATGTCTCTCCCTCTCTTTCCAACTTCCTTCATTATAATTACATCAGAGGGAAGAAGTTCCTCAACACCCTGTCTCCTTACTGTTAACTCCTGATGAATTTCAGCTTTGTCTCTGAAAAATAAGATTAATTAACACCTCACTCATGATGTGGTAGTGAGAACCATGTGATACATATGTGCAAACTGATGAACTGCATTTATTTTATATCAATAATTCTTGTTGAGCTTCATACATATATAATTATATATTGACTTGTTTTACACTTGCTGAGGGATAGAGTACTATTCTGTACCTCTTTGAGTTTCCTTAAATACCTAGCTCAGTATCTTACAAATATTTCATCATACTGCTCTATTTATTTTATAAGTGATATTGTAAACTTCATTTCACTTACGTGGAAAAGTGCACTGAAACAGTCAGTCCATGTAGAAAAAACTCTTAGGAACATTATTTTACCATCAGGTTACCTCAGAAACAGAATCTGAACCACAGCCATAGGTTGAACACGGCCCAGGCACTCCTATCACATTTTCTTTCTTCTCATGCTGGATGCTATTAACGGCCCTGAGCAGGTTCCAGTGTTCTGCAACAAAGCCAGTGCTGACACCAGGAGGATACTGCACCTCCAGCTGCAAATGAAGTGATCAAGGGGAGGAAGCTACGCATAGATGTATACCCGTACAGACTACCTAGATGTGCTCTGAAATCCTTTAGGGACTAAGGAAATTGTTGAGAGGGAGAGCCTCCACGGGCCTCTCACACTTCTAAACTACTCGCTGTGTGGGCCAAGAATGCAAGGCCCTGACTGCTCTTTCCCTTGGCCATTTCTCAGGGTTGTCATTGGAGGGAGCATCCTTGAGGGATGAAGTCATATTTTCCTTCAGGACACAGGGGAGGCTTGCTTGTCACTTGCTATGAAACAGCCAGTTCCTTCTCTAAGTCTATGGTGGGTGTGATTATAAAGGGGATTTTTGTGGTGATGGAATTGTCAGTTATCTGCATTGTGTGGTGGACACAGGAATCGACACAGGTGATCAAACCTCATGAAACTGAATACACACACACACAGGAATACAAGTAAAATTGGAGAAATGAGAAAAAATCTATCATGAGATAAATGTTCCATAAACTGAGTACATTTGTAATTTTGATTAGTTTTACTACATCATGGCTTACTTTAATCTTGGAAGGCTGTATTTATAGGATTTGAGAAGAAAACCCAACTCATGAATATGAATCCAAAAGGACTAAGGATTAAAGGTGAAGATTCATCTCAAATATCAGGCTATTATTACAAAAATAGTAACGAGAGAGGCGTATGATACCTGGGAACAACATCCTCTGAGCACTGTACTATCTGTCCGGTACTGTAATGAACAGTTAACATTTATTTACTATTTGATCCTCAAAGCAATCCTGTGTGATAGGTGCTATTATTACTTCCATCTTACAGGAAATCAAAACACAGAGAAGGTTGTAAATAAATTAACATTTAGTAAGTGCTGGCACTTACCATGTCTTTTAAATATCCCAAGAATCCCATGGGGTATTGTTGTGCATATTTTATGTACAAGAGCACTGAGCCCCAAAGAAGTTAGGTAAATTGCACAGTTTAAGTAGGTGACATATCTGGAATTCAAAATTCTGGTGGACCTCTCGCTAAAGCTGCTTCTTTTCCCTGCAGCAAACAACCTTCCTAGAGCTGCACGGGTTGTAGAAGAGGAAGCCAACTGTAACTCAGAACACCTGCTCTCTAGGTCTGGCACTCGGGGGACTGTAACACCCTCATCAGGCACTTCATCTTTCTGAGCCACCCCTTCTTTATCTGTGGCCAGGTGTGGACTGCGATGGGGAGTGCAAAGTCATCCAAGGTCTCTTCCAATTCTAAAAGCATTCGATGATGTTTAGCGACATCTTATCTGCGGATACGTAGGTACATTTAGACAAATGTGTGTGACTTCTGTTCTAGGTCACAGATACATTTCCAACTCAGTAGACACAACTGATAGAATTGTGGTCACCGAATAAATAACCCTAATTTGTGCCTGACCCCCCAACTAGCACCAGAAGACAAGAAAGAACCCACAAGGAAAAGCCCTCTGTGATTTTCCTTGGGTGAGATGATGTGGCCTCCTTCCTCCCCACTCTCTGAAAACCCCTCCTGTATCATTCTGGAAGGAGCACAACTGTGCTGTGAAGACTTAGATCAGGAAGAAACCAGGGATAAGACCTGCATTCTCTGACCTCTTGCCTGGTGGAGGGACAACAGAGGCAACAGTAGGTGCATCTGAAAGGTCTCTGCATTGTCATGATTTCTCGGCCCATACAGTCGGTGACCCGGAGGACGAAGGGCCTTAGTGTCCGATAAGCATTTCTGGTAAAGTCATCTGTGTCTTCAGTTACGATGTAAACCATTTGGTCCAGGTTGTTTTTAATATCATATCTATTATTAGTTTCAAAAGATGTCCTCACTATAAAATAAAATGAGAAAGACACTTTATTTTTTTAATTTTATTTTATTATGTTATGTTAGTCCCCATACATCATTAGTTTTTGATGTAGTGATCCATGATTCATTGTTTTCGTATAACATTCAGTGCTCCACGCAGTATGTGCCCTCCTTAATACCCATCACCAGGCTAACCCATCACCCCACCTCCCTCCCCTCTAAAACCCTCAGTTTGTTTCTCAGAGTCCATAGTCTCTCATGGCTCATCTGTCCCTCCGATTTCCCCCCATTCATTTTTCCCTTCCTTCTCCTAATGTTCTCCACACTATTCCTTATGTTCCACAAATAAGTGAAACCATATGATAATTGACTTTCTCTGCTTGACTTATTTCTCTTAGCATAATCTCCTCCATTCCCATCCATGTTGATGTAAAAGTTGGGTATTCATCCTTTCTGATGGCTGAGTAATATTCCATTGTATATATGGACCACATCTTCTTTATCCATTCATCTGTTGAAGGGCATCTTGGCTCTTTCCACAGTTTGGCTATTACGGACATTGCTGCTATGAACACTGGGGTGCATATGGCCCTTTTTTCACTACATCTATGTCTTTGGGGTAAATACCCAGTAGTGCAATTGCTGGGTCATAGGGTAGCTCTATTTTTAATTTTTTGAGGCACCTCCACACTGTTTTCCAAAGTGGCTGTACCCACTTGCATTCCCACCAACAGTGTAAGAGGGTTCCCCTTTCTCCACAACCTCTCCAACATTTGTTGTTTGTTGCCTTGTCAATTTTTGCCATTCTAACTGGTGTAAGGTCATATCTCAATGTGGCTTTGATTTGAATTTCCCTGATGGCTAATGATGATGAACATTTTTTCATGTGTCTGTTAGCCATTTGTATGTCTTCTTTGGAGAAGTGTCTGTTCATGTCTTCTGCCCATTTTTTGACTTATTTGTTTTTTTTGGGTGTTGAGTTTGAGAAGTTCTTTATAGATCTTGGATACCAGCCCTTTATCTGTAGTGTCAGTTGCAAATATCTTCTCCCATTCTGTGGGTTGCCTCTTTGTTTTGTCGACTGTTTCCTTTGCCGTGCAGAAGCTTTTTATCTTGATGAAGTCCCAAAAGTTCATTTTTGCTTTTGTTTCACTAGCCTTTGGAGGTGAATCTTGAAAGAAGTTGCTGTGGCCAATGTCAAAGAGTTTACTGCCTATGTTCTCCTCTAGGATTTTGACGGATTCCTGTCTCACATTGAGGTCTTTCACCCAATTTGAATTTATCTTTGTGTATGGGGTTAGAGAATGGTCCAGTTTCATTCTTCTGTATATAGCTGTCCAATTTTCCCAGCACCATTTACTGAAGAGACTTTTTTCCATTACATATTTTTTCCTGCTTTGTCAAAGATTATTTGACCACAGAGTTGAGGGTCAATATCTGGGCTCTCTATTCTGTTCCATTGGTCTATATGTCTGTTTTTGTGCCAGTACCATGCTGTCTTGGTGATCACTGCTTTGTAATATAGTTTGAAATCGGGCAACGTTGATGCCCCCAGCTTTGTTTTTCTTTTTCAACATCTCCTTGGCAATTCGGGGTCTTTTCTGATTCCATACAAATTTTAGGATTGTTTGTTCCAGCACTTTGAAAAATGTCATTGGAATTTTGACCGGGATGGCATTGAAGGTATAGATTGCTCTGGGCAGCATAGACATTTTAACAATGTTTATTCTTCCAATCCATGAGCATGGAATGTTTTTTCCATCTTTTTGTGTCTTCTTCAATTTGAGAAAGACTCTTTAAATTAGAAGCAGTTAAAATGGGCCTTGCATATTTGTATAGCATTTCTTAGTGTGTAAAGAAAAACAGCTTTTTCAAAATTTCATTGACGCATGTGCAATTGCTTGGAACATCGAAATATTTTATAATCCTTGTAAGCATTTAAATTCTTTAGGATTTAAAACATTTATTTTAAGCTCAGAGCAAGATGACTTTAAAATGTTTAGTCACATAATAGGAAAGATTGAAAACATCTTTCATAAGATGATCATGTCTTATATAATACCTGTATTCAGAAAACTTTAGTTTTAAAAATACTTTAATGAAATTACACATTGCATCACAAATGAATCAACTCATGAAACATGGTAAGATGACCAAGGTCATTGCAAACTGCAAACAGAAAAAGGAACCAAGAAGAGCTGGAGGCCTTACATACAGCCAAAGGAATGTGTAAATTTGTTGCTTTAAGGGTCAGGAACAATTTCCTATGAACAGAGGACAAGCTTCATGTTTACTGTGCTCATTTCTTCCTGCTTCCCGCAAATCTAGATTCTGTTGGTCCCTCACTAATTCCTTTATTTTCCCTGCTCTTTTTTTACCCCTCATCTATAAAACGTGAATGATGGGGTGGAAAGAGGGAATAAGTGTAATGGGGTTGACCAGATAATATATAAGATCTTTTTCAGTCTAAGATCCAATATTATATGATTTAAGAATAAATAAATAAGGGGCGCCTGGATGGCTCAGTTGGTTAAGCAACTGCCTTCGGCTCAGGTCATGATCCTGGAGTCCCTGGATCGAGTCCCGCATCGGGCTCCCTGCTCGGCAGGGAGTCTGCTTCTCCCTCTGACCCTCCCCCCTCTCATGTGCTCTCTGTTTCTCTCATTCTCTCTCTAAAAAAAAAAAAAAAAAAAAAAAAGAATAAATAAATAAAATTATACAAAAAATTCCCTTTTTAAGTTTCTAGGACAGTCTTTTCTCTTTGAACCACTAAAAAATGATCAGTATGAATAAGGAACTGGATATTGAATAATGTTGTTTCAAATATTGCTGATCATCACTGAAGTACACATATTTTCCAGAGGTTCAAAATGCTGAAGAATGTGTATGTTGTCCAATTACTGGGATAGAAAGAAGTAATTAGGGAAGATAGAAATAACAGAATTAAAACAAGTTAACATTAGAAAAGAAATTGACAGAAATTATTACCATGTATCAACTGATTTTTAAATATCTTTAATGTGAATTAATTGATTACAAATATATTTTATCAAGTGAAATTAACCTATCTGCACCTGATCAGATATAAGGAGAACTGTCTAGGTAGGAAAAACACTTTCCTCCAGTTATACTGTAGAAGACTAAAAAATTTAATAATGTTTTTGATAAAATATCAGAAAATCATCTTCCTACTACAGTAACAGCATCTAGAAGAAGCTGTGTTGACATAGATTGTTTCTAACTCAGTTTCTACTCACTGATCTCATTGACCAAAACAGACTGGAGGTACTCAGAAAGTTCAGGATGGTTTAACATGGGCCAGCCACAGAGAAGGCAATCTTTTCAGTGGCTTAGGGAGAAGGAATCAGCCAGGGTGAACCTCACACAGAAGCATCCAATTTTATATTATTTCACAGGTACCTCTGACAGATTAACATACTGATTCCATTCACTCGGGTTATTAAACACCAAGCTCTTTCCTAGGTGTTCACTTTTAATAAGGGGAGGGTCCAAGAGGGCAGGAAGCTTACAAATAGGATTAGGGCAAAGGACAAGAAATATTCTGGGATATGATCCCTTGAAAAGGGAAATTGGGCATATCATTAGGTAGACTTTTTATCTTAGTTTTACTTGGGGATTATTCCCAAGATGCCTGAATCCTTCTAGTGGAAAAAAAAAAAAACCTCCTTCAGGACAGACTGATCCAATCTTACACAATTTTCTGTCATTCCTAAATTCTGAGCATGGAACATTGAAAAGTCACATTTCCTTAAATATTTGTTGAATAAGTTAATGAATAGATTTTGAAATGAATAAAACTCAAAGTGACTTAACTGGGCATGAGTGTTTAATCGTGTGCTTAATTTTAAGAGGGTGGAGAACACAGTCCATGCTTAATTCAAGATTTTTTTTCTTGTATGAAAACACAGCCGGGTGAGGGGATCTATACATCTCTTACAATTTTTCAAAAGTGGCCACCAAAATGGTTTACAGTCCTATTTAAAAAATTCCAGGATTTTGGGGCGCCTGGGTGGCTCAGTTGGTTAGGCGACTGCCTTCGGCTCAGGTCATGATCCTGGAGTCCCTGGATCGAGTCCCGCATCAGGCTCCCTGCTCAGCAGGGAGTCTGCTTCTCCCTCTGACCCTCCCCCCTCTCATGTGCTCTCTCTCTCTCAGTCTCTCTCTCTCAAATAAATAAATAAAATCTTTAAAAAAAATTCCAGGATTTTATTTTTATTATTTATTTATTTATTTTATTTTTAAAGATTTTATTTATTTATTTGACAGAGAGATAGCGAGAGTAGGAACACAAGCAGGGGGAGTGGGAGAGGGAGAAGCAGGCTTCCTGCCAAGCAGGGAGCCTGATGCGGGGCTCAGTCCCAGGACCCTGGGATCATGACCTGAGCTGAAGGCAGACGCTTAACGACTGAGCCACCCAGGCGCCCCAAAATTCCAGGATTTTAAACTCTAGGACTAAAAGATAAAGAATTCACTATTTCATAAGATGTCCACTGCTAGGCAAAATAGGCCCAAAGAAATGAAGCCCTTTAACATGGGAGTTTACCTAATAAGACACAGGGGCTATTATGGCGCAGTTTTTTGAGGAGCTGGGGGAGTTGCTGGCAAACTCAAAGAAACCATGTAATCCTGCTGTGTTGGACAGAAATTCCTCTGAGGGGTCCTCATAGCCTTCACATGAGATCTCAAAAGTCTAGAGAAGATGGAGGAAAGTGACCGGGTATGTGCCTTCCACTCACACCCAAGCAGGCATCTCAACTAAACAGCATCATTACAGTATCTCATCCAGGCAGTGGTTCCTTCATGCCAGGAATTGTATCAGACATTGACGATTCTCAGAACTGTCCAGTAGTGTAGGGATAGTTAGTACTATTTTGTGAAGAAACTGAAACATCGAAGAGTTAAGAAATGTGTTCAAGGTTATAGAACTAGTATGGAATAAAGACAGAATTAAAAACTATATTGTCTAACTCTAAACCCGGTTTTATTTTTTATTTGTTTCTGGTTTTGTTTCTTAATTCATCCATTTTGGAAAGGGAAAAGTGAATCCATCATATTTATCATTTAACTTCTGTCAGGATAATGGAAGAAGTAGAGCAATTTTTTTTAACTTTAATAAACAATTTTAAAGCTGTATAATTTTTAAAAGATGGGGAAATGGTCTAGGAGACCCCAGCCTTGCAAGGACAAATTATTTTTATTGTGCAAGTATAAAAAAGATTTCCTAAAATTTATTTACTATAAGCATTCTATAAACTTCTAAAATAATGAAGGGGTTTACTCTAGCACTTTAATGACTTCATTTGTATTTTATAGTTACTTTACAAAGGGACAGTTTAGTAAAATTTTTGGCTCCTACAAATTCTAATTTCTTCATCCAATTGTACTGCATTTCGCATATCATTTCCACAGCAGTGTATCAATAGTTTTCAATGCACAAGATTAATAATATATTGAAATGCAAAGAGGAACTTGTCAACTTCAAGGAATACTTTATTGATTATGTGGGGAGTGAAGTATTGAATTAGAGTCCCTTGCTTATAATGAACTTAAATACCTCCTGTTTCCAAGACAAAAGGGGCCAGGATTACAGAAGAATTTCTAATACTAGCTATATCTCAGTTTCACTAGATAAATTTTTTGAGTTTACACCATTTGAGTTTACAACCAAATCTGCTTATCCCTCAATTTTATAACCTGGGTTTCAGAGTAGCTTCATAATTTTTATACAGAAGGGATTTAGGGGACCACCACTTTGTGGGAGGTGGCCTCATGGACTTGGCTTGAAGCTATGTGTGCTTGGTAGGCACTTTATGTTTACTTGGTAATAGGTTTTTTTTTTTTTTTTCATTTTATTCCATAGGTTTATTTAATGTTAGATTTGGGTATAACACTTGTCAAGTTGAAGAAGGTCTCTTCCACTTTTTTCTTTGCTAAATTTTTAAAAAATTATGAATTTGTTTGAAATTATATATCAGAACTATGATGTATCTTCTAACATGATTGTAAGATTTCCTCCTTTTATCTATTAATAAGATGAATCACATTAATAGAATTTAAGTTAACTTTCTTGAGAATAAACCCAACTTGGTCAATTACAAACTAACCTAAATAAACTTGGCCCTGCATAACTGTTATTGTTTGGTAGACAGCAGTAATCTCTGAAAAGTTTGAGGTGGGAGAAGGTTAGCTACTGCCTCACAATCTCCCTACTGGGTATAATGAAAGCATATCTTGGACAAAATTCTGTATACATACTAACATTTACTAAACCAATATTGGTTAGAAAGTGGATATAAAATTGTTTATACACGGACCTATACCTCTGAAACAAATAATACATTATATGTTAAAAAAAAAAGAAGAAGATAGCAAGAAGGTAATAGGTTTTTATAAGAGCTGGAGTAGCTGATGAAATTATGGGTGGTGAGGGAAAGCAAGGGGCCAAGGCACCTGATGAGTTTTTCACTAAGTGTTTTGTTCCTTCATGATGTCTTTTTTTTTTTTTTTAACAATTTTATTTATTTATGAAGGAGTGAGAGAGCAGGGCGAGGAGCAGAAGAAGAGGGGCAAGCAGACTCCACACTGAGCACAGAGCCCCACGCAGGGCTTCATCTCATGACCCTGAGATCATGACCTGAACCTAACCGACTGAGCCACCTACGCGCCCCATGTTGTCTTTCTTGATGTTTACTCTTACTTCCAAGTAAATGACACCCCAATTGGCATCTATGATAGATTTTATCTATAAAAAAATAAATCCCTATAAAATAGGGATACTATTTTTCTAATTTCCTTCAAGAGAACATCTTGAATATCTTACAACTCAGTCTGAATCCTTTATGAAAGCCATACTCTTCCTACTGAAAATATTGTTATACTTTTGCTCCCCCCTCACATATCTGACATCAGTTTCACTGCTCCTATAGTCTCACAAACTGGACCTCTGTCATCACTGACCCACCATCTTTATCCACTGTATCCAGCCTGTGTCTCTTTTTGTTGGGTTCCCAAGGTTATATTTCCTAAGAAAATATTTTGGATTTGTGTGGAATACCTGAGCTAATAGGTATTCCAGACCAGAAGGGCAGTTTGGCACAGGAATTGGCTCTGGCATCCATGCTGTTGGAGCAGACTGATTTAACACTGGACATCTGCCAGGCAAGTACTGTATAGGATGAGTGCCACCAGTTGGCTGGTACGAGGGGAAGGTACTAAGCTGACGTAGACTGTAGTATCCTGTAAGCAAGCTTCCTGGGTGGTATGCAAGTGGAGGGACAGTAGGTCCTGGGGACTCTTGTGTTCATAATCAAATGAAAAAATTACACATGACTGAACTACAATATATTGAAACTTAGCATGATTTTTTACATGGAAATTACATGGGCCACATGACAGCTTCTTGAAAATAGTAAGAGGTTTCATTTTCTGAGGGAAGGGCATACCATGTACCAAAAGTGTAGTTAGAGGGTCTTCCAGATTATTAACTCATTTAATCCTCTTAAACTTTCTGAAATAGTTATGCTCACTTCACAAGTGCAAAAACTAAGGTTGAAGAGATGAAGTAATTTGATAGCCTCTCTATGCCCACCTCATATGTCCACCTGCTGCAGGGCTAGCACAGGGCCTACAATAAATTTAGCACTATGCAAATTTCTATTTTTATATTCTTTATGCTATTGTTAAGTTTACATAAATAGCAACTGGTAACACTGGGATTTGAAATCACATTTTACCTTCAAAATGATGACTTGAAGACTGCTATATTGTTGCTAGTCCAATCACTTCTTCATATCCTCATCATCTGGTTCTCACACTGCTCTCCTCCAACCACGGGTCAGTTTAATTTCAAGTTGGTCAATGTAAGTAAGATCACAGTCAAGGAAACCAGATTTCTTTAAAGAATCACAATATTTAAGAAGAGAAGCTCTAAAAACCATGAATTAGTATGAGGGTACCACTAATGTATGACTTTAGATTTTGCTTCTTTTATCAAATGTCTCTCAAAAGAAGCACCCTCAGCATCAGCCAGGATGGATCAGTGCAGTCCTGGGAAGGAGCCTAAACTCCTGCCCAGCAGTAACAAGGGGCACTTCACCCTCTTTGCTGTGCAAGGAAGACTGGTCCCTGCCATCTACTGGAGAAGCAGGGATCTCACAAGCGTTTCACATGGATTGCTAAAAATGTGGAGAATTAACAGCATTTAGATATGAGACTGTCCATACGGCTGAGATGTAGCTATAGTGTTAAAAAAGTAAAATCTGAACACTTTTATCCCAAATTTGGTGTGTTTTGTTTTACTTTCTTGGATTTAAAATGATTGTTTTATTTACATAAGTAACAGCACTCTGGTTGACTACAAGGGGGTACCTGATAAACTCTTAAGTTATTCCTAGCATTGGAAAGCCTTAACTGAAATCATGTGAGAGGGAGAACCCCAGTTGCCTTTCTCTGAACTTCTAGGAAAGGCCAGAACCAAATGTAAAGAAAAGCTAAGCCTAGAGCAAAAAAGATCCTCTCCTCCTGATCCCAGGAAAAAGAGATGTTTTTAAAAATGTACTGCAGTTGAAAACTAAATAAATAAGGCCAATAATTTATTTTTCAGATTTCATTACAGATCTATTTTAGCTAAAATTAAATAAAACCAACTCTAAGTTAGCAGAAGAGTCCAACTGAGACCTGACCTGTAAAACTGGCTGAAGCTTTGATCATATTTGTGTTTTCTTATTTTGAATATTCTTATCATTTTTTGCTCCAAGAACTTATTGACTGTGAATTACTGAATTAATTTCAGCACCTACTGATGGATCTGCAGTTTGGAAAATACAGTATTAAAAGTGTTTCTCAAACTTAGCTGTTGATAAGAACAACAAGATAGGATGTTTTTCTTTTTTAAGATCCATCTTGGAGATTCTGATTCAATAGGTGGCCAGGATCTGCATTTTTATACTAGCAAAAGAAATCCACATTATTTTGACAGACCTAGTATATTAAGCTACACTCGAAGAAACAATATGTTAGAATTTTTTCTGAAACTTAAAATATAATCTGCCATCAAAAGTCAATTTATGTAGCAGCATTGTTCATAATGGTCAAAAAGTGGAAAGAATTCAAATGTCCATGAAGTGAAAAATGCATAAACAAGGTGTTTATACAATAAAATATGATTCACCCATAAAAAGGAATAATTATAAACACAATGTACAACATAGATAAACCTTGACAATATGCTGAGTGAAAAAAGCCAGACCCCAAAGGTTATATGTGTTATGATTCCACTTATATGAAATATCCAGAATAGGCAAAACTATACAGATATAAATAGATTAGTGGTTGCCAGGGGCTAGAGGAAGAACATGTGGAGTGATTGCTAATGGATATGGATCTGGGAGGTGGTAAAAATGGTCTGGATTAAATAGTAGTGAGGGCATGGGTTTGCAGCCAAACTTTAAATTAGGATTTTCTGAAGAATCTCAGATCAGGAATTAAGTTTAAAGTGGCCCCAAAGGATACACAAGATTATGATCTAGTAACATTGCTCACAAGGACTGGAGAATTTCCAAGGTCCTTTTGTACCATTTGAATTTTGAAATATCTGCATTATAATTTTTTTAATTGAAAAAATAAAGTGGTCCTAGGGGAAAAAAAATAGTAGTGATGGCTATACAACCCTGTGGATATACTAAAAACCACTGAATTATACACTTTCAAATGGTCAATTTTATGTATGTGAGTTATACTTCCATTAAAAAAAAAGAAAGATAAATCACCTGAAAGACACAGAAATAAGACACTGAATGAAATAAAATACTGAGAAATGGCCAGATAGAACTTGACCATAATACAGGAGTGTCAAGAGCCTGTACTGAGAGGTTATCCTGGATCATATCCACACAACATATACATAGAGGAAAAAGGAAAAGGAAGCTCTGCTGTTTTCAGAAAACACTGCAGGGGCAGAGGATACCTGAGCTCCATGGGTCTTATTTCTAGAATGAAATAACATCTCTGGAATCACCTCATAGATGATGTTTTCCAAACTGTGAGCTTTTGCCTCTTCTTTATACTCATTGTTACTAAGCATCATCCAGATGGGACTACTGCAGTAACTTCTTAACTAGCTTTCCCTCTGTTCCAGTGATTCTTTCACACTGGCCCCAAAAGCTATCTTTTTTTTTTTTTTTTAAGATTTTATTTATTTATTTGAGAGAGAGGGAGAGCATGAGCAGGGGGAGGGCCAGAGGGAGAGGGAGAAGCAGGCTCCCCACTGAGCACAGAGCCTGACATGGGGCTGGATCCCAGGACGCTGAGATCACCACCTGAGCAGAAGGCAGATGCTTAACTGACTGAGCCACCCGGGTGCCACCCCTTCTCCCACCAAGAGCTATCTTATTAGACATCCAATCAGTTACTCACTGTACATTTACTGAGCACCTTTTTTTGTACCAGACCCTGTGCCAGAAGCTGGGAAGAAAGTGATGAAAGACAAACTCAAGTATCTGCTTTGAAGTGTTGATGTCCTGTCAAAAAGCATCTGTAGGCTCGCACAGGCTCCAGGATAAGATGCAAACTCCTTCATCAGCACAAGACCCGTTGTTATCTCCATTGCTGTGCACTTCTGCCTTTTGACCCAAGCAGGCCTTCATCAAGGCCCAATCAGACCACCAGATCTTCATCACCTCCTGTTTTTTGACATGTTTTCTTTCTCCCAGACATTCTCCCTTCCCCACCCATTTTTTGATTGAGAAACTCCTTATCGTGCCAATAAAACTTGAATCCCTCAGTTAGACCCTCCCTTTAATCCCACAGTCAGTTACTTCGCCTTCTGTGTCCCTACAACGTTCTTTTCATATTTCCATATAACTTCCTACTCCAGGAAACTGTAAATTCTTTGAGGGCAGGAATGTTCTACTTTGACATCCAGTAAACTACCTGGCATCCAGTAGGTGCTCAATATTTATTTATTGAAATAATAAAGTCATTAGTTAGTTAAACAAGCAACTTAACTCTTAGTGTCATTTTCTGCAGGGGTGGAAAGATTCTTTCTGAAGATTTAACTTATCAGGTATAAAATGGGAATTATACTCTGGAGGGTCATCAGGTTTTGGACTGGTGCACTTAAATGGCAGTGCAGTCAGGAGGAGCATCAGGTATTGGATCCAAGGACTTTGTTTTATTTTCAATTTCATCCATAGGTTGATCAGCATTTCTGGGGATGAGCCTTGGAGGAAATGGAGGTGCACAATTGAGAAATGGAATGATTTATTACTGAAGATATTAATTTTTTCCTTATTAGATTGCTGCAATATCAGTGTATGTAATCATTGTGAAATACACTGCTGTATTTCTTATAACACACATAATACATGCATATGATATGTTAGGCATTAATTCATGCATATGATAAATTGTTAGGCTGAACATAGAGTAAAAAACTAAACTGAGTAATTATACTGTGTCTGTGACTAAAGCAATGAGCTCTCAGGCTGGTGGTTCAGCCGACCTGGTACTATTATTTACATAGATAAATTCCTCACAAGATAGCAGAAATTCTTTGTCCCATGATGTAATATGGAGAAACTGGCATATGTGGAGTGAATCTGATTTTTTTCCCCCACACACTTTTTGAAAAGTGGCTATGTCAAAGTAAATTCAAAACAAAAACAACATAAATACTTAATGGTTTAAAAAGCAGTGTGCCACACATAACTCACTTAGAGGTGATTTAGTACACTTACCCAGTGACTCCTATTTTGACCTATTCTTCCTAAAACAACTGAGGTCACTATAATTACCGAATGGAAGGTGTCGAAGTCATGTTTCAGGTTATACCCTGCCCTTTCACTGAGATTGGAGACATTTTTCCTGACCTCAGTATGAGGAACAGTTCAGTGTTCCTGAAAGAACTGGTTTACTTTTACCACATAGAAAACCCAAGTCCCATAAATGTGGTATTTCTCTCCTTGTATCAGTTGCTGGAAAACTCAGGGCCTGCTTTTCAGACCTCCTCTATCAAGGAAAGCTTTTCATTGCTATCACCTCTTTTGTTAGAGTTGTTTTCCTACCCTTACTTTTCTTTATTTTTCTCATGTATTTTAAGTATCTTTCTTTAGATGCAACCAATATATAAGTCTCCTTAGTCCTTTCTATGTCAAATACAGGAAAGTAGGAATGTTCATGTCTATAAATGAATAGATATATTTATATTATCCAAATGTTAAATAACAATAAAAACAATTTCCAAATGAAATAAACTCAAACTATTATTAAGGAAAACAGTCATATAATGCGTTAAAATGAAGCATAATAAAATTCGTTCATAAAAGACCGCTGACATTTTTGAAGAATTCTAATGAATACTAAAATATAAAATGTTTTAATGCTCTAATATATTTATACATATTTATATGTTATATATATTATTAGTCATACATGTAACAGGTTTTATGATTTTTTTGTCTCCAGTTACATTTTATTCATATTTTTATTAATTCGACAAATACTTACTAAGCACTTATTATGTATCAAGCACTAACATAGATGTTGAAAATATAGTAACAAACCAGAAAAACAGGTGACCATCATGCTGGAGATTATATTTTAGTGGTGTAAGATTAAAAACACATTAACAAATATTTAAGATTAAATCTAGATAGTACACTTATAAAGAAAACAAAGGAAAAAGTTTAGGAAAAACGTGGATGGGGTCCCAGGAGGTTCAGGGAAAGCCTCTCTCAGGGGGTAACCTTTGAGCTGTTTGAACCAGGAAAGGAGGCATGACACTACAAATGTAGGGAGTTCTAGGAAAACAGGCAGTAAGTGCAAAGGCCCTGAGATGGCACTGAGCTTGGAGTACTCAAGGGTGAGGAAGAGGTCAGGTGTTACTGGGACACAAGGACTGAAGAGAACAGAGTGAAGAGATGGAAACAAGTCTGATCATACCTGAAAAGCGAGGCAAAATGTTTAGGATTTGCTATAATTGCCGCTGGGCAGTCTTTGGAGGACTGTAATCAGTGGAGTGATGAGAGCTGATTTATACTTTCTCTTGAGGGGGCATGAGTGGAAGCAGTGAGGATGGGATGGCAGCCATAATCCGGGTGGGACCGATGATGGCTTAGACTGGGGAGGTCACCCTGGAGAGGGTGACGTGTGGTCAGGAGCAGAACCTACAGGAGCTGCTGATGGACTAAGGAAGAGAGGAGTGAAGGATGAGCGTCAGTT
This sequence comes from Mirounga leonina, assembly GCF_011800145.1. Classification (NCBI taxonomy): domain Eukaryota; kingdom Metazoa; phylum Chordata; class Mammalia; order Carnivora; family Phocidae; genus Mirounga; species Mirounga leonina. Next base: position 41,188,096 of record NW_023270268.1, read on the forward strand.
TTCAGGCCAGGGTATCAGAGCTGATGACAGTGCCATTAACTGAACGGCAGAGGAAGCTGGTGGGGAAGTGGTGCAGACTGGGGAGGGTAGGAATCAAAAGCTCCAAATAGGCATGTTTTGTTTAAAGAAGAGACCAAAAGAAGATAAATAATTAAAAGAAAATGTATTGTTTGTGTGTCTATTTGTTTATTTTCTATTATGAACGATGTCTTTACATCTTAAAAAAAAAATAAACTTTTCTGGCTGGGGAAAGACTACCCCTCTCAGGGCTAACCAACTCTTAGAAACAGCAAAGGGCAGGGCGCCTGGGTGGCTCAGTTGGTTAAGCGACTGCCTTCGGCTCAGGTCATGATCCTGGAGTCCCGGGACGGGCTCCCTGCTCGGCAGGGGGTCTGCTTCTCCCTCTGACCCACTTCCCTCTCGTGCTCTCTGTCTCTCATTCTCTCTCTCTCTCTCTCAAATAAATAAATAAAATCTTTAAAAAAAAAAAAAAAAAGAAACAGCAAAGGGCTCTGACAGGAGCATGCCTTTGATATGCAAGCCAACTGCTCCAGAGCATCTACCTCTTCTTTTGTCTGGCCTATACACCCCAGGAGATAATATTCTTCCCAGGGCCAGGTACCAGGTAACTAGGAGCTATTCCTATGACTTAGAGCATGCCACAGTTACCCAAAGCAGCCAATCCTCAGTGGCTTGCCTGCTCTGCCTTGCCTTCACCCCTCCACCATGGCCCCCTTAAACCCAATAAAGGCCATGATCTAAGGGCTCTTCTAGCTTCTGCTTCTTCCTAATCAAGATGTGGTGTTTCTCCTGTGGCCCTGTGTTGTGTGCCATGCCTCTCATTTCTAGGGGAACTGTACCGTTGCTTTTCTTTCAAAGGCATAAACCTCTCTATGTTGTCAATCATCTTTATAAATTAAGACCAATATAAACTTTTTGCTGGTGGAGGGTCCCATCTTGCTGTTGATGGTTGCTGACTGATTAGGGTGGCCGTTGCTGAAGGCTGGGGTGGCTGTGGCAATTACTTAAGATAATGAAGTCTGACCCATCGATTGACTCTTCCTTTCATGAATGATTTCTCTATACCTATGCTGTTTGGTAGCCTTTTATCCACAGCAGAATTTCTTTCAAAATTAGAGTCAATCCTCTCAAATCCTGCCACTGCTTTACCAACTAAGTTATATTTTATTTTTTTAAAGTTCATTTATTTTTTTTAGTAATCTCTACACCCAGTGTGGCACTCCAACTCATGCCCCCCGAGATCAAGAGTTGCATCTCTACTGACTGAGCCAGCCAGGTACCCCTATGTGATATTTGAAACCCTTTGTCATTTCAGCAGTTTTCACAGCATCTTTACCAGGAGTAGATTCCATCTTAAGGAACCACTTTCTTTGCTCATCCATAAGAAGCAACTCCTTATCTGTAAAATTTTATCATGAGATTGCAGCAATTCAAATAATAATAAAGTTTAAATATTATGTGAATTAACAAAATGTGGCACAGAGATATAAAGTGAGCAAATACTACTGGGAAAATGGCACAAATAGACTTGCTCAACACAGGGTTGCCACAAACCTTCAATTTGTTTAAAAAAAAAAAAAGCAGTATCTGCAAAGCACAATAAAATGAAGTATGTCTATATATGATCCTGTTCTTCAAAAAAAAAAAAAAAAAAAATTAAGACCAAAGCATGAAACATATTTATATGTGAACATTATAAGAATAACTCAGGGTAGGAAACGAGAAGTTGAGATGAAATTTTTAAGGAGGGGTATGATTTAATTTATACAATTAGGCAGAAAAAAATGAGGTTATCATAAAAAAAAAGGAATTATAGTATTTCCAGATTTCTGAGGGTGATGACAAATAATAAGGAGAACAGTATCAACCATGACTATACTTTAGTGAATGCACATCAAGGGTCAGGTAAAGGGCAAGCAATTTGCATATTACTGTTAATTAAAATAGCATGTCTCTAAGATACAAACTATTATCCCAATTTTATAGATGAGAAAACAGGCTTTGAGAAATAAAGTAACTTAACTATATGCTTATGAAATGATCAAGCTCATGAAAGTCAATTACTTCTAAATCCAAAGCCCATGTTCTTTCCACTATGGCTTCCTGTTGATCAGAATCTAGAGTGAGGTCATTTGTATCATTCAAGTGCAGTGGAAAGTCACTCTTGTAGAGTTAGGTGAGGGAAGCATTAGAAGAGCATGTGAGTGATCATTATGAATACTGAGTTGACCCAAAAATGTTGTCATGAGATAAGCCAGTATACAGATTCCCAGCCCAAATGTTTGTCTACTAAGTATGAGGCAAAGAGACCAACTAGGCTTGGACCATCTCCACTCTGTCCTTTAAGCCTGAGTTACTAGTACAATGTTTCAAGAGGTATAAAAGTATTCTGAAGCCCACCAAAAAACTAGTGTGTGCAATTGCTGGCCAGCCAAAGGAGTTCAGGAAATTGGTCCTACCCTCCAATGATAAGAATCCTTGGTATTTAGAAAATCAATGATACCTTTTTAGAACCTTCAATCCTGGACATCCATAGGTACGTACTTTTGAGCAACTCTTGTACATGTACACAGAGGACATACATAAGAATATTCTTTTTTTAAAAGATATTTCTTTAGGGGCGCCTGGGTGGCTCAGTTGGTTAAGCGACTGCCTTCGGCTCAGGTCATGATCCCAGGGTCCTGGGATCGAGTCCCACATCGGGCTCCTGGCTCAGCAGGAAGCCTGCTTTTCCCTCTCCCACTCCCCCTGCTTATGTTCCTGCTCTGGCTGTCTCTGTCTCTGTCAAATAAATAAAATCTTTAAAAAAAAAAAAGATATTTCTTTATTAGAGAGAGAGAGTGTGTGTGTGTGTGAGTGAGAGAGTGAGAGAGAGCATGAGCAGGGGGGAGGGGCAGAGGGAGAAGCAGACTCCCCATTGAGCAGGGGGCCTGATGTGGGGCTCGATCTCAGGACCCCAGGATCATGACCTGAGCCGAAGACAGATGCTCAACTGACTGAGCCACCCAGGTGCCCCCATAAGAATGTTCTTGACGTCACTTTCATATGAAGAGAAATCAAAAACATTTTTATTATCCATCAGTGGTAGGCTAAATAAATTGTGGTATAATCATATAACAGCACACTGCAGTGGAAACAAATCAGAACCACATCCATTATCATAGATGAATCTCAAAAATACAATATTGAGGAAAAAAGTAAGTCACTGGGGGTGCCTGGGTGGCTCTGTGGGTTGAGCATCCGACTCTTGGTTTCAGCTCAGGTCATGATCTTATGGGTTGTGAGGTCAAGCCCTGTGTTGAGCTCCTCACTCAGCAGTAAGTCTGCTTGAAGATTCTCTCCCTCTGCCCCTTCCCCACTCATGTGTGCACGGGCTCTCTCTCTCTCTCTCAAATAAATAAATAAATTTTTAAAAAGTCACTGAAGAAAATTATATGATTTTATTTTATGTTCAAAGGCAGAAAAACTAAATAATTTTTTTCAGATATATACATGAAAGTAAAGCTCTAAAGAAAAGCTAGGGAACTAATAACACAATATCTAGTCAATGGTTACCTGTGGAGTGATGAGGAAAAAGGGACTCTAATTTCCTGCTAATGTTCTAATGGTTAAGGACAGGGAAGATGGGCTTTCAGTCTTTAAATGACAGGTGTATGTTTAAACACATTTTCAGATGTATGATATTACTTCACATTGAACAAGACTATTTGACAGTTACATGTTGAGAGTAATGTTTTTTTAACTAAAAGTTTGTTGTTACTTTCTAGATTAAGTCTGGGAATTTCAAACTGCTAGGGACTCATACGAAATTTATTAGAACAGATTATTAGGGCATATTTCTATCTATCCATCCATCCATATACCCAGTAATTTGCCATTATTTTAATGACTGGTGAATCTAGATAAAAATACATATTTGAAATTTTCTCAAAATAAAGATTAAGAAAAAATGCAGAATTCTGGACTCTAACCCTTAGGTAGTATCTCTGGGGACAAGCCCAGAAATCTGTGTTTTTAACAAGAGACTCATGTGATTCTTATAATCAGGCATGCTTGCGACTGATAAAGAAAATTAGTTCTCATAAATTAATAGTTCTCAATTATATCAGTCAGAAATTAGAATTTAAATCCGATTCAAGTGAAAAATCAATCTCTAAAGATGTTTTAAAAAGCAGTTAGTATCAATGAATTTAAACAAAGTAAAATATACCTGCCCACCGCCTCATATGCTGCAAATGCTCACGGTTTGTTTGCCTTCCCTCTCCTTTGAGATGCTATTTTTTTCCCCACCACCTAGCATCTTCAATTCTTTCTTTACAATATTTCTTTCTTTTATAATCTAGGAGTTTGCATATTATCTCTAATTATAACAACATGTCTCTGTTCAGTTAGCACGTTATATAAGGCAGAATATTTTCCAGTTGATATAAGCATGAATATTGTTAACATAATAGTTCCTTAACATTCAGTGGATTGTTTTCAGATTTCCCAATCATTCAGCAAGAGCAAAAAGTGCCATAGGTTGAAAAGAGGTGGAGGAGCTATGATGGTGGAGTAGCAGGAGGACCTTAGGCTTGCCTCATCCCTCAAGCACAGCTAGATAAATATCAAATCATTCTGAATACCCAAGAAATCAATCTAAGGACTCACAGAACAAACTGCACAACTAGAGGGAGAGAAGAGGCTACACTGCGGAAGGTATGGGGGAAAAACAGATGGTGGGTGCAGTGGAGGGGAAGGAGCCCTGATCAGAGAGAGAGAGAGAGACAGAGACAGAGACAGAAAGAGGAGTGCACAGGGGAAAACACTTCCTTAAAACCAGTGACTGGGAAAATGAGAAGGGCTGACTTTCATGAGTATTTACAAGAGCAGGGCTCAAAGACTGGAGTATTAGAGGTCTGCTGGAATGGATCCCTGAGGGCACTGCAGTGCTCCTGTCGAGAAGGAGGGCAGATAGCCCAGAGGCAGAGGACATGATCTAAGGATCCCTGGGGATGCACTGGGAGAGACAGGATGGTCCCCCTTCTTGGAGCACATCTGGGAGAGGTGGTATTGCCTCTCCTGGGACAAAAGAGCCAACGGGCACCATTTCCCTCTCCCACCCCTCAGCATAGGCACAGAGAACCTTGCCGAGGGCGGCTAATGTGGACACTGGCTCTTTGTTATGCTTTACTCCAAATTCCATGCCCCTGTGCTTTGGTGCAACTGCCCTTCTGGGACAACTTGCATTCAGTCCCAACGTGGCGAGACCCTCTCCTAGAGAACCAGCACAGGTCCCCAAAGTTTGGAGTTTTAAAACTCAGCCAGCCTGCCTGGGATAGAACACTGGTGCACTACGCTGCTGGGTGGGCACACAGCCCAGACACTGACAGGGTGAAGGTAGCGATCTGAGGGTCTCCTGGACACAAGAAGGGAGATTGTTCACTCTTCTGGAAGGGCTTCCCAGACAGCAGCAGGTATGAACTCTCCTCTCCAGGGACTAGGGAGCTGGCTGACACCATTTTCCTCCCCCATGCCTTAGCATAAACTAACTTCAGTAAGCAGCACAGTGCCAGCAGTGGTGGCCTAAACCGCTTACACCAACCCCCAACCCCCTGAGCTCTGCTGGTGCTGCTTTCCTCGGGCAAGTGTGCCTGAGAACCAGAGCAGTGGGCCCCTTCCCCAGAAGACCAGCACAACACCCCGCAGGTACCATGTCTACTGAGCACAGAGTGCTGCAAAGCTTCAGCTCTAGTGCGAAGAGCATCAGTTCTCTTTTAATAAGCAGACCAGAGCACACCTAGTTAAAACTTAGCACAGTTAGCCAAGGTCCAAATACTCCTCACTGCAGGCAAGGAGAAACTGCAGAGGACTGACCTCAGGGAAAGAGTAGCCAAAACACAACAGCAGAGTGCACACAGCATACACCAGAGATACTTCCTGAAGCATCAGGCCCTGGAAACTATATGACCTCTTCTTCATAAAGCCATTACTCTGAGGAGCAGGAAACATAACATGCTTTCCTAACACACAGAAGAACACGGAAACCTAGGCAAATTGCCAAGATGGCGGAATCCATCTCAAAAGCAAGAACAAGAAAAGGTCACAGCCAGGAATCTAACCAAAACAGATATAACATGCCTGATTCAGAATGTAAAGTAACAATCATAAGGATACTAGCTGGGCTTAAGGAAAAAATAGAAGACGCCAGGATGACCCTTACTGCAGAGATAAAAAACCTAAAAACTAGTCAGGCCAACATGAAAAATTCAATAACTGAAATTTGAAACCGACTAAATATAATGATCACAAGGATGGAAGAATCAGAGGAACAAATAAGTGATAAAGGAGAAAAAATTATGGAAAAAAAATGAAGCTGAAAAGAAGAGGGAAATAAAAATATTGGATCACGAATGACTCAGTGACTCCATAAAGTGTAGTAACATTCATATCATAGGAGTTCCAGAAGAAGAAGAGTGGAAAAGGGGGCAGAAGGTTTATTTGAGGAAATTATAGCTGAAAACTTCCATAACCTGGGAAAGGAAACAGACATCCAAATCCCGGAGGCACAGAGAATTCCCATCAAAATCAACAAAAGCTGTCCAACACCAAGACCTACCAGAGTTAAATTTGTGAACTATAAGGAAAAAAAATCCTAAAAGCAGAAAGAGAAAAGAAGTCCCTAACTTACAAGGGAAGACAAATAGGGTTAGCAGCAGATCTTTCCACAGAAACTTGGCAGGCCAGAGAAGAGTAGCAATGTGCTAAATGGGAAAAATATGCAGCCAAGAATACTCTATTCAGCAAGGTTGTCACTCAGAATAGAAGGAGAGATACAGTTTCTAAGACAAATAAAAACTAAAGAAGTGTGTGACTATTAAATCAGTCCTGCAAGAAATATTAAAGGGGACTCTTTAAGTGGGACAGAAAGACCAAAAGCAACAAAGACTAGCAAGGAACAGAGAAAATCTCTAGAAACAATGACAAAACAAGTAATAAAATGGCACTAAATTCCTATCTATCAATATTTATTCTGAATGTAAATGGACTAAATGCTCCAAATACAATTATAAGAGAATATTATGAAAAACTATATGCTAACAATCTGGAAGATTGTGTCACAATGATCTAGGCAATCTGGAAGAAATAGATAAATTCCTAGAAACATTTAAAACTACCAAAACTGAAACAGGAAGAAATAGAAAACTTGAGCAGACCAATAACCAGCAAAGAAATTGAATCAGTAATCAAAACTGTCCCAATAAATAAAAGTCCAGGGCCAGATGGCTTCCCAGGGGAATTCTACCAAACATTTAAAGAAGAGTTAATACCTATTCTTCTGAAACTGTTCCAAAAAATAGAAATGGAAGGAGAACTTCCAAATTCATTCTTTGAGGTCAGCATTACCTTGATTCCAAAACCAGACAAAAACCCCCCTAAAAAAGAGAATTACAGACCAATATCCCTGATGAACATGGAGGCAAAAATTCTCAACAAAATACTAGCAAATCAAATCCAACAGTACATTAAAAGAATCATTCACCATAATCAAGTAGGATTTATTCCTGGGTTGCAAGGGTGGTTCAATATTCATAAATCAATCAACATGATACACCACATTAATAAAAGAAAGGATAAGAACCATATGATTCTCTCAATAGATGCAGAAAAAGCATTTGACAAAGTACAGCATCCATTTGTGATTAAAAACCCTCAACAAAGTAGGGATAGAGGGAACATACCTCAACATCATAAAGGCCATATACAAAAGACCATAGCTAATATCATCCTTAATGGGGAAAAACTGAGAGCTTGTCCTCTACCTTCAGGAACAAGACAGGGATGCCCACACTCACAACTGTTACTTAACATAGTACTGGAAGTCCTAGCCTCCGCAATCAGACAACAAAAAGAAATAAAAGGCATCCATATCAGCAAGAAAGAAGTTAAACTTCCACTCTTCACAGATGACATGATATTCTGTGTAAAAAACCCAAAAGACTCAACCAAAAAATTGCTAGAACATACAAAATCAGTAAAGTCACAGGATACAAAAATCAATGTACAGAAATCTGTTGCATTTCTATACAACAATAATGAAACAGTAGAAAGAAATATCAAGGAATCAATCCCATTTACAATTGCACCAAAAACCATAAGATAGCTAGGAATAAACCTAACCAAAGAGGTAAAAGGGCTGTACTCTGAATATAGAACACTTATGAAAGCAATTGAAGAGGACACAAAGAAATGGAAAAACATCCCATGCTCATGGATTGGAAGAAGAAATATTGTTAAAATGTCTATACTACCCAAAATAATCTACACATTTAATGTAATCCCTATCAAAATACCAACAGTATTTTCACAGAGCTAGAACAAATTTGTTTGGAACTAGAAAAGACCCTGAATAGCCAAAGCAGTCTTGAAAAAGAAAAGCAAAGCTGGAGGCATCACAATTCCAGATTTCAGATTATATTACAAAGCTATAGTGATCAAGATAGTATGGTACCAGCACAAAAACAGACACATAGATCAATGGAACAGAATAGAGAACCCAGAAATGAACCCACAACTATATGGTCAACTAATCTTCAACAAAGCAGAAAAGAATATCCAATGGGAAAAAGAATGCCTCTTCAAAAAATGGTGATGGGAAAACTGGACAGCCATATGCAGAAGAATGAAACTGGCTCACTTCTTTATACCATGCACAAAAATAAATTCAAAATGGATGAAAGACCTAAACGTGAGACAGGAAAACATCAAAATCCTAGAGGAGAACACAGGCAGTAACCTCTTTGACATCGGCTGTACCAACTTCCTACTAGATACGTCTCCTGAAGCAAGGGAAATAAAAGCAAAAATAAACTATTGGGACTTCATCAAGATAAAAAGCTTCTGCACGGCAAAGGAAGCAATCAACAAAACTAAAAGGCAACCTTTGGAATGGGAGAAGACATTTGCAAATGACATATCTTAGTAACCAAAATTTATAAAGAACTTACCAAACTCAACACCTAAAAAACAAATAATCCAGTTAAGAAATGGGCAGAAAACATGAATAGACATTTTCCCCAAAAGACATCCAGATGGCTAACAGACACATGAAAAGATGCTCAGCATCACTACTTATTAGGGAAATACAAATCAAAACTACAATGAGATATCATCTCACACCTGTAAGAATGGCTAAAATTAACACAGGAAAAAAAGATGTTGGTGAGGGTACAGAGAAAGGTGAACCCTCTTATGCTGTTGGTGGGAATGCAATGTGGTGCAGCCACTCTTGAAAACAGTATGGAGGTTCCTCAAAAAGTTGAAAATAGAGCTACCATATGACCCAGCAATTGCACTACTAAGTATTTACCCAAAGGATACAAAAATACTGATTCGAAGGGATACGTGCACCCTGAGGGTTATAGCAGCATTACCAACAATAGCCAAATTATGGAAAGAGCCCAAATATCCACTGACTGATGAATGGATAAAGAAAATGCAGTGTGTATGTAGTGGAGTATTACTCAGCCATAAAAATGAATGAAATCTTGCCATTTGCAATGACATGGATAGACCTAGAGTGTATTATGCTAAGTGAAATAAGTCAGAGAAAGACAAATATATGATTTCACTCATGTGGAATATAAGAACTAAAACAGATAAACATAGGGGGGAAAAGAGAGAGGCAAACCATAAAACAGACTCAATGATAGAGAACAAACTGAGGGTTGCATGAAGAGAGGTGGGCAGAGGGATAGGCTAAATGGGTGATGGGTATTAAGGAGGGCACTTGTTGTGATGAGCACTGGGGTTCTATGTAAGTTATGAATCACTAAATTCTACTCCTGAAACTAATGTTACACTACATGCTAACCAACTGGAGTTTAAAGAAAAACTACAAAAAAATTAAAATAATAATAATAATAAAAAGTGCCATAGGTTGAAAAGAAAGGTTCCAGTTGGTTTAGATTCCCTGTATGCAGCTTAAGCCCTAAAAATGCAAAAGACCTCTGCAATGAAGAGCTCTGGGGACCATATAAAGCTAACATGTTATGAAATAGAGCTTAGTTTACTTTTTTTTTTTAATAAAGATTTTTATTTATTTTTTGACAGAGAGAGAGAGAGACAGCGAGAGAGGGAACACAAGCAGGGGGAGTGGGAGAGGGAGAAGCAGGCTTCCTGCTGAACAGGGAGCCCGATGCGGGGCTCGATCCCAGGACCCTGGGATCATGACCTGAGCCGAAGGCAGATGCTTAACGACTGAGCCACCCAGGCGCCCCTTAGTTTACTTTTATAATCTGAATTCCAACTCACATAAAGCCCAAATTCAGTCTCTTTTGTGAGGCAGCCCTGATAGCGTAAATTACATTCCACAGCAAGAGAGCATTTACATGGGACAACCCTCACTGCATCCGACGTTGCAGCTGCGCTCTATCTTGCTCTTCAGTTCCACCTTTCTAAACAGTAACATGCAGGCAAAGTTCAATGAAACCACAAGCTCTAGAGCCACACCATGGATATTTGAAACTTCAATCACAAAACTGAGAATGGTCAGCCCTTTGCAGCTGTGTATGTACTAGACGGTGTCCTATCCTCTAGGTGGAGAAGCCACTGGACACGTGGAACCTTGCAATTCTCGAGGCATGATTCTTGGAAACGTGCACATGCAATCTAAAACCCTGAGTCCTACCTGTCTCCAGGTCTTTCAACTGTGAGAGGAGAGTAAAGAAAGCAGGGGGTCACTGTCTGGACAATTCCTTCTGATTTTTACTTACCAGGGGCAGGAGAAATCATTTCTGCAAATCTTTTGCAGCTATTAAAATCCCTCATCTCGGGATGCCTGGGTGGCTCAGTCGGTTAAGCATCTGCCTTCAGCTCAGGTCATGATCCCGGGGTCCTGGGATCGAGTTCCGCATCGGGCTCCTTGGTCAGTGGGGAGCCTGCTTCTCCCTCTGCCTGCCACTTCCCCTGCTTGTGCTTTCTCTCTCTCTCTGACAAATACATAAATAAAATCTTAAAAAAATAAAAATAACAATAAAATCCCTCATCTCCTGTATGGGTTTAACTTGAAATTGTTAGACGATTATATGGGCTATGTGGAGGAGGACAGAAGAGTTGTGGCTGGTAAACAGCAGCTGCTGGCCCATTTGAGACAGTGTGGACAGTGGTCCAAAGTATGGGTTCAAATTCCAGAGATGTCCTTAATGGGGGTTGAGTCAGGCACCCTCACTGTTCTTGGGTTATCCTGTATAACATGAGTGTGATCTTGGTTGGATCCACCTCACAGAACTACTCCTGTGAAGATTAAAACTATCCCATTTGGAAAGCATTTAAAACGGTGCCTGGTACAGAGCAAGCCCTCAATAAATTTTCATTGTTACTATTATTTCAAAAGATAAAATATATAAACTAATGAAGAGACCAAGAATAAATGTCTATATTCAAGTATAGTATTAAAAAAGCTGTTAGCCTTTCAGCCATTTAACATGTATTACTGAGCACCCATGCCTACGATTTTATGCTGTGCTTCCAGCTGACATCACTAACTTCTTCCTCTACTGGTGATGATTCTTGCAGGTAACATTTCATGAGCATTGCCTATACTATGCCTAACACTGGAATGGACTAAAAATGGAGACATTGCTGAGTGGATCTTTATTTCTAGCTAAATAAAAGACAAATGAGATAGAATACAGCTTAAGTGTCTGCAGATTTTGCTTTTAGCTCGGTATAGTCTCATCATGTCGTATCATTCAGATGAACAGATTTATTTAGCAATTGACTTAGAGCAGGTAATGCAAACAGTGTTAAAAACATCTGAAAATTAGGAAAATATAATATCCATTAAATCCTTAACATATAAATATCGAGGTCTTTTTTTTTTGCAACCCTGCTATATGAAAAACTGAATATTTTTACTCTGTTACTATAGTGCTTTATGGTATAAAAAAAAGAATATTTATACAGTTATGTTTATGTGACAGCCTTGATAAAGCTCTTAGTAAATAGGAACATTACTTTTGAAGTGTTCAAATTTCATAAACCTTATATTTCACAACAGGGATATAGGCTGGGTTCATACAAATTCATGTGCTAATAATCCTAAGTAAATATGCTGTGCTTAAAAATGAATCATTTATTAGTCTTTGCAGTAAAAGGCTAATATGTTATTTTTTCTATATTCATAAATGGCTATTCCACTTAAGTTGTTACAGGTGAATTAGATGTTAGTTCACAACCTTGGTAGCTTCCCCAGTGGAATCTGAAACCAGCCTCCCTACAGAGATGACAGAGGAAACCAACAAAGAGGCAGACCATTCTCGGTTGGTAGGTGGCAAGTTTAATTAACAAGAGGACTTACATATAAGGTTTGTCTTGGGCAGCTGCAGACTGTGAGTAGATCTCCACACCCACCACCAGAATCTTAAAGTTTATACAGGCAAGTAGAGTACACATTCCAAGGACAGGGAGGGAATGAGGAGCTGCAATTGCTGGGGTCCAGCTCACAGGTCAATTGGTGGCCACAGGCTCTCGATGACCTCCTCCAACATGAGCATGCCAAAAATTTTAGAAGATTATAATAACATGCACGCACAATAACACATTGTTTTTTATTATCAAAGTAATATGCTATTTAGAGAAAATCAAGAAATGCAAAAAGTCATAAAACAGAAATGAACTACATCCTTGTTCCTACTTTCCCAAAGTAGCCACCCTTAAAATGTTGTATGATCCATTTGTGTGTATGTGAATTTCTGTGTGTATGCGTGAGGAGTAAGTTATAATATATATTACAACCAAATTAGGATCTCATTATATTATAGTCATATATTAATGAACACATTTTGGATAGAACAAATATTTTTTAAACCACAATTTAGTGACTACAAAGCAATCTATTATTGGCTGTGCCTTAACTTATTCAAACTATTTCATTATTATTGCTTTAATTTTTTGGCATTATGATTAATACTATAAAATTTACTTTTACATAAGTGTCTGTATGTATATATGGTTATTGTCTATTGCCTTAGTACAAAATAATTTATGTTAAGATTTTGGGTCTACAAGTGGAAGTTTTCACAATTTGGGAACATTTTGCCTAGACATTTTCTTTCTAATAAGGGTCCTTCTGTTTAAGCCCAAATCACATATGAATGACCATCTTGGCACTAAATATTATTTTCCTTTATTCACTCCCAATTTATTACATGAAAACTATGGCTATTGTTTTATAATACCATTAAATAAAATAATTCCCTTCTAATACTGAAAATACTAGTTATGCACTGCTTAAAACAGAATATTTACTTTATACTGGCTTAATAAATTTTTAAAAATCAAAATGCAGAAATATTATAGAATAGCAGGTATTCGGTACTGTATGTAACTTTAACCTCAATTCAAAAAGATCGATCTTCATTTTGTAAGAGACACTTTAAACCATCTATTGCTAGTTTAAAAAAACTATATAACTTTTTATTAATTTCTTCAAATGAGGCAAGATAAAGACAAAAAGAAATGTAATAGGTCCCTAGGCAAGCAGTCTCCCCAAGTGGAAGTTTAAAATAGCAAATGCAATGTATTTCCATTTAGCTTGCTCATGGATTCTGTATTGAACATTAATGTAGTTGAGTTACTAGCATCCTGTAAGAGAATAAATCAGTAAAACACATTCTCCGGTATAGGCACAGTGAAATTGTTAATAAGAAAAGATTTAAATCAGATTTGATAGGGATATCCAGAAATACGGATTCTGCTCCTTCCCAAATTTATACATTGATGGCATAACTGGATTCTTGTGGTGAATTCACTAAGCCTATTATGCCTTCTTTAGTTTACCTTCTTTTTTGAACATTTCTTAAGTTTACTTCAGTGTATGGAGAAGGCTAAGATGCCTGAGATATCCAAGAACTGATTATTTTTTTTATGTTTTTTTATTGTTATGTTAATCCCCATACATTACATCATTAGTTTTAGATGTAGTGTTCCATGATTCATTGTTTATGCATAACACCCAGTGCTCCATGCAGTACGTGCCCTCCTCAATACCCATCACCAGGCTAACCCATCCTCCCACCCCCCTCCCCTCTAGAACCCTCAGTTTGTTTTACAGAGTCCATCATCTCTCATAGTTCATCTACCCCTCCAATTTCCCCCGCTTCATTCTTCCCCTCCTGCTATCTTCTTCTTCTTTTTTTTCCTTAACATATATTGCATTATTTGTTTCAGAGGTACAGATCTGAGATTCAACAGTCTTGCACAATTCACAGCGCTCACCAGAGCACATACCCTCCCCAGTGTCTATCACCCAGTCACCCCATCCCTCCCACCCCACCCCCCACTCCAGCAACCCTCAGTTTGTTTCCTGAGATTAAGAATTCCTCATATCAGTGAGGTCATATGATACATGTCTTTCTCTGTTTGACTTATTTCGCTCAGCATAATACCCTCCAGTTCCATCCACGTCATTGAAAATGGCAAGATCTCATTCCTTTTGATGGCTGCATAATATTCCATTGTATATATATACCACATCTTCTTTATCCATTCATCTGTCAATGGACATGCTGTACATTATGGTCTCGTGTCTTTTTTTTATTTTGTAACTGGAATACTGTACTTCTTAATCCTCTTCACCTATTTTTTCCATTCCCCTACCCAGAAGTGGGATTGCTGGATCATATGGTAGTTCTATTTTTTAATTTTTTGAGAAGTCTCTATACTGTTTTAATAGTGACTGAAACAATTTCTATTCCCAACAATGCACAAAGCTTCCCTTTTCTTCACATCCTTGTCAACACTTGTTATTTCTGATCTTTTCAATAACAGCCATTCTGACAGGTGTGAATATCTCATTGTGGTTTTGATTTGCATTTTCCAGGTGGTTAGTGAGGCCATATATCTTTTCATGGGCCAGTTGGCTGTCTGTATGTTTTCTCTAGAAAAATCTCTTCATATCCTCTGCCCATTTTTAGTCAGATTTTTTGTTTTTTTTTTTTTCATATTGAGTTACAGGAGGTCTTTATATGTTTTGGCTGTACCATTGCAAATATCTTCTACCAGTCAGTCGGCTGTCTTTTCATTTTGTTGATGTTTTCCTCAACTGTGCAAAAGCTTTTCAGTTTGATTTAGTCCCATCTGCTTATTTTAGCTTTTGTTGTCCTTGTCTGCTGAGACAGATGCAAAAGTATCACTGAGACTGATGTCAAAAAGTTTACTACTTTTGTTTTCTTCTAGGACTTGTATGACTTCAGGTCTTAAATTTGAATATTTAATCAATTTTGAGTTTATTTTTATGTGTTATAAGAAAGTGGTCCATTCCCTCTACCCACTTTGTTGAGAGTTTTTATCATAAATGGATATTTTTTCTCTATTTTGTCAAATGTTTTTTCTCCATCTATTGAGACAATCATATGATTTTCATCCTTCATCTTGTTAATGTGTTGTATCACACTGATTTGCAACCATCCTTGCATCCTTGGAATAAATACTGCTTGATAATAGTGTATGATCCTTTTAATGTATTTTGAATTGGGTTTGCTAACATTTTATTAAGAATGTTTGCACCTATGTTCATCAGAGATACTGGCCTATAATGTTTTAATGTTTCCTTCCTTCCTTCCTTCCTTCCTTCCTTCCTTCCTTCCTTCCTCCCTCCCTCCCTCCCTCTCTCCTTCCTTCCTTCCTTTTCTTTCTTCCTCTTTCTTTTCTTTTCTTTTCTTTCTTTCTTTCTTTTCTTTCTTTCTTTCTTTCTTTCTTTTCTTTCTCTCTCTTCTTTTTTTCTTTTTTTCTTTTTTCTTTCTTTCTTTCTTTCTTTCTTTCTTTCTTTCTTTCTTTTTCTTTTTCTTTCTCTCTCTCTCTCTCTCCTTCCTTCCTATTTTGTCTGGTTTTTATTATTAGGGTCATGCTGGCCTCGTGAAATGAGTTTGGAAATGTCCTTCCTTTTTTTTGTAATAGCTGAGATGGATAAGTATTGACTCTTCTTTAAATGTTTGGTAGAATTTACCTGTGAAGCCATCTAGTCCTGAACTCTCGTTTATTGGAAGATTTTTGGATTTCTGATCAAATTTCATTACTAATAACTGGTCTGTTCAGACTTTGTTTCTTCCTAGTACAGTCTTGGAAGAATTTTATGTTTTTAGGAGTTCATCCATCTCTTCTAAGTTGTCTAATTTGTTGGCATCAATTGTTCACAGTGGTCTCTTATGATCCCTGTATTTTTCTAGTGTCAGTTGTAAATTCTTTTTCATTTCTGATTTTATTTATTTGGGCCTACTCTTTTTTCTTGATGAGTCTGGCTAAAAGGTTTACCAACTTTATCTTTGCAGAGAACCAGCTCTTAGTTTCACTGATCTTTTCTTTCTTTGTGTGTACGTATGTATTGTGTAACAATTTCATTTACATCCTTTCTGATCTCACTATTTTCTTCCTTCTACTAACTGGGCTTTGTTTGTTCTTCTTTTTCTAGTTCCATTAGATACAGATTTAGATTGCTTATTTGAACTTTTTCCAGTTTCTTGTGTAGGTCTATATTGCAACAAACTTCCCTCTTAGAGCTGCTTTTGCTGCATTCCATAAATTTTGGAGCATTGTGTTTTCGTTTTCATTTTCATTTGTCTCAGTAGGTTTTTCATTTCCTTTTTGATTTTTTTCAATGACCCAGTGGTTGTTGAGCAGCACATTGTTTAGCCTCCCCATCTGTGTTTTTTCCAGTTTTCTTCTTGGAACTTATTTCTAATTTTGTACCATCATGGTTGGGAAAAATGCTGAATATAATTTCAGTCTTCTTAAGTTTATTTAGATTGTCTTATCCTGTTAGTGGCCTAACATGATCTATCCTGGAAAATGATCCATGTGCCCTTGAGAAGAAAGTGTATTCTGCTTTTTTTAGTTGGAATGTTCTGTATATATCTGGTTAAATCCATCTGGTCCAATGTGCCATTTAAGGCCAATGTTTCCTTATTACTTTTCTGGCTGATATATCCATTGATATGGATAATGGCGTGTTAAAGTCCCCTACTATTATTGTTTTACTGTGAATTCTCCCCCACCCCTTGTGTCTGTTAATATTTGCTTTACATATTTAGGTGCCTCTATGTTGTGTGCATAAATATTTATAAGTGTTACATGTTCTTGTTGGATTGATTCCCTTATCATTATGTAATGCCCTTCTTTGTCTCTTTACAGCCTTTGTTTTAAAGTTTTATTTTGTCTGATATATTGCTATCCCAGCTTTCTTTTCATTTCCATTTACATGGAATATCTTTTTCTATCCCTTCACTTTCAGTCTGTGTGTGCTTTTAGAGCTGAAATGAGTCCCTTTTAGACAGCATATAGATGGGTCTTGCTATTTTATCCATTCAGCCACCCTGTATCTTTTGATTGGAGCATTTAGTCCATTTACATTTAAAGTAATTGCTGATAGGTATGTTATTATTGCCATTTTGTTCATTTTTTTTTTTCCTGGTTGCTTTTGTAGTCTTCTCTGTTCTTTTCTTGCTCTCTTCCCTTGCAATTTGAGGATGTTCTTTAGTATTATGTTTGGATTCCTTTCTATTTTTTGTATATCTATTATAGGGTCCCAGAGGTCTTTTAAACTAGCTAATTTTTCTTTTACATTTATAATTATTTCATTCCATGCTGAAAGATATATGAGTAAGCATGATGAAAACAAATTTCAATGTAAGCATTTTTGTGTGGAGACGAGTATGTATAGTCACTTTAAGTTCCAACTTCTATTTCTTGAAGTTCCAACATATAATACTCATGCAAGCACACTGAGATAAAGAATAAATATCTGAAATCTGGAGTTTTTTACCTATAGAAATATGATCAATCAGATTCACACTTTCATTTGCCACTAGAATATTTAGAGATTTAGTAACCAACTATCCTCATTTTCTTTTCTTTTTTTTTTAAAGACTTTATTTATTTGAGAGAGAGGGAGAGTGTGAGCATGAGCAGAGGGGGGACGGGCAGAGGGAGAGGGAGAAGCAGACTCCCCACTGAGCAGGGAGCCTGACATGGAGCTCAATCCCGGGACCCTGGGATCATGACCTGAGCTGAAGGCAGACGCTTAACCATCTGAGCCACCCAGGCGCCCCCATCCTCATTTTCTTAATTTTTTTTTTCCTGTTCAATGTGGGTGATTTCCACTATTGTGTCTTTCAGATATGTTCTGTATCCTCTATTCTGTTTATTCTCTCTCATGTATTTTTTACTTGTTATTATATGCTTCAGTTCTGATTGGTACTTTCTTATATTTTCTATCTCTTTATTGAACTTCTCAGTGTGTTCATATATTCTTCTCCTGAGTTTGGTAAGCATATTTATGACCATTACTTTGAACACTTTACTGGGTAGACTGCTTATCTCCCTTTCATTTAGCTCTATTTCTGAGCGTTTTGTCTTATTCTTTTGTTAAGAACATATTTCTCTATCTCTTCATTTTGCCTAGCTCTCTGTGTTTCTTTATATGTATTAGTTACATCTTAGTTATGTCTTCCAGTCTTAAAGGAGTGGCCTTATGTAGGAGATGTCCCATGGTACCCAGAAGCACAATTCCCTCTGGCAACCAGAGCCAGGTGCTGAGATATCCCCTATGTGGGCTGCATGCTCCCTCCTACTGGCAGGGCTGTGACTACTGCTAGCATGTTGCTGTATGGGGCCGTTTCCAGCCCAGCAGGCTGCAAGGCCTGACCATGATAGCTGTCAGCTCATTGGTAGGTGGGGTTATCATCATGATGGCTATGAGGCCCAGCAGGACTGTATAGGGCTCTTAGTGGGGAATGCATCCTGGCATTGGCAGTCTAGAAGGAGCATTCCAAAATGGTGCCCACAAGCACCAGGATCAGCCACTGAACGAGATGGCAGAAATGGCTGCTATCAATGTCTCAGTCTCTGGGGAGAGGCCCAGATGCCTCTTGCCTCTCTGGCAGGTGGTCCAAGACTAGCAAGCGGGCTCCTTTACTGTGTGCTTTTTGATCTGGTCTTTTTGTGCTGGTTACCAAATTAAGTGAGCCTGTGCCTGAGACTTTAAGAGAAGATTTATCTTTTCCTATAGTTCTGTAGTTTTGATGGATGTATTCCCTGTTGGTTTTCAAAGCCAGGTGTTTTGGGGGCTCATCTTTCCTGTGTAGAATCTAACGGTTTGGATCCTGATATGGAGCTTGAATCTCTTGCTCTTCAGAAAGAAATACCTTTGTGATCCCTTCTGACCATAAAAGGCCACATTTGGGTTGTGGTTTTTCTCCTCATCAAGAACATATCCCTGCTTCTTCTACCCATCTCAGTGCTATCCTTTGTTGTAGAGGCTCTGTTCATCCAGTTTTTAGGTCCCTTGCAGACGGAATTATTCCATATATAGTTGTAGATTTGTTGCGTCTGTGAGAAGTGAGCTCAGGATCTTCTAATACCACCATCTCACACTGGTGTTTGGTTTATTTCATTTATTTTTGCTCAGCAAGTTTTGTGAATTATAAACAACTAATTCATGTGTGACATTAGCATGAATATTAAAAATGTTAACTCTAATTTTAAACTTGAGTCAATTTACATATTTAGTAAACATAATGAGGTAGGTAAATAATTCACAAAAAATTCTGCGGCAAGAATTCTTGTGATATAAACACAGCTCATGAAGAAGATGCTTTTCATAGGCTTCCTCAACCTTCCTTCCTGGAAAACTGAACCAAGGAAAGATCCATGTTTATGAAAGGAAGTGTTGAGATCTCTGCCATCCTCCTATGGTCCAACAGATCTGGTGGACCAAAAAGAAAACACATCTGTCCCCTTCTGGCTGAGAAGTGGTACTGATGTTGGAACTTTGTGAGAGAACAGGGAGAGAATTAGCAGAGGCAAAAGTAAGTTTAAATTCCCAAGAGTAAACATTTTGAAATGGCAAGTCTTAAAAATGATTACATTTTGGTGGAAGCACCTATCTTAGTCCACTTGGGCTGCTCTAACAAAATATCATAGACTGGGTAGCTTATAAACAACAGAAATTTATTTCTCAAAATTCTGGAGGCTGGGAAGTACAAGATCAAGGCACCAGCAAATTTTGTGTCTGGTAAGGCCCCACTTCCTGGTTCACAGACAACTCTTTTCACTGCATCCTCACATGGTGGCGGGGAATGGGGATTTCTCTGCATTTAGATTAGTAATTATGACCTAGGGAAATGATCCCAAGAACCTAAGACATGATCAAGTTTACAGATTATTTATTTTCTCTTGGGCACTTTTTGAAGAATTTACGAACATATAGACCTTTGACATTAAAATAATACAAAAATAATTGAGAATAAAATTGAAATACAAATTAAAGCCTTCTACAGTAAAATTTAAAAGGGGAATTTTGTTTTGATTTTTATATTGATAGATCAAGTTGAAGATTTTTTTAAGTAAATATATATTCTTAAAATATAACATTAGTTATTTTTTAAACTTCAGTTAGAATACTATTCTGGGGTACCCGAAATAGTAGATATTTTTAAAATGGATGATTAGTAGGATATACAGTGTTCCTACAAATGAACAGCTTTCTCCCAAACTTTTTATCAATTTAATGAAAATATCTCCAAAGTGTTTAGTCATTTCCCTACCTCCTCAAGTATTTATCCAAAATGTTTCAGAAAAAGAAATTAGCTAAATATATTTTTAAATAGTTATAGTTGAATTTCTGTGTAGTTTTCATCATGTTGAAACAAGAAAAATAATGCAAATATTTCATAATGGTTCAGTAAATACATTATAATGAAACATCCTGACACAATCTTATTGCCACCTTTAAGGGATATGGTTACAAATACTTTTGGAAAAATCATAAAATGTTTATAATATAATATGAATAATTATAATGTGGATAATTTTTTTATTTTTTAATATTTTATTTATATATTTGACAGAGAGAGAGATAGCAAGAGCAGGAACACAAGCGGGGGGGTGGGAGAGGGAGAAGCAGGCTTCCTGCTGAGGAGGGAGCCCGATGTGGGGCTCGATCCCAGGACCCTGGGATCATGACCTGAGTTGAAGGCAGACACTTAACTGACTGAGCCACCCAGGTGCCCCTGGATAATTTTGTTTTTAAAAAGTCTGAAAAACCTAGAGGAAATACTAAAATGTAGGCAATATTTCCTCTTCAACTTTTCTATAATAAATGTATAATAGATTTTAATAACCTGAATAAGTTGAAAAAAATAATAAAAATAGAAGTGCCACTGCACCATACACTTAAAAATGGTTAAAATGGTAAATTTTATGTTGTATTTTATAACAAAGAGAAGAAAAAAAGAAGCCAAGAATCACTGTAATTTGAAGGCATCTATAGTAGCAACAAACTCCCCTATTTACATTTAAAACTCCCAATACCACTAAATTAAAAACATAATGTGTGCTTGTTATGATGACCTTGAAAAATTGAATAAAAATTAAATCTATGGAAAAAAACCTCAGAACTGATAGTACCCTCTTGTAGTGAATCTGTAAGTAAAAAGACCTTCTGAGTTCATCAGACAGATAGTTTATGCACACTCTTCCAAGTTCAACTCTCTTAATAGGCTTTAATTACTGGCTCTTGTGGTAGTACTGTGTTGACTAGTTTCATGAGTTTCTTGGTTACTTAGGATCTGGTTAGTTGTGTGGGCACAATATGAACTCAAATCCAATGACTATGAAAGACTCAGTCATTCCTATTCAGCACCTTGGCACCTTTATAGTTTGCTGTCACATGTGCTGGGATTAGAAAAACTATCCTAAAAGTCACTATACTAGTTTTCCACTAATAAGATAAATAAAGATCTATTACAATGGGATAACGTATACAGATATCTATAGCTTCACAGTGTCTTTTATTATTAGAACTATACATGTAATGTACACATTTTTTAAAAGATTTTATTTATTTGAGAGAGAGAGAGATAGAGACAGAGCATGAGCAGTGGGGAGGAGGCAGAGGGAGAGGGAGAAGCAGACTCCCCACTGAGCAGGGAGCCCGACATGGGGCTCCATCCCGGGACCCTGGGATCATGACCTGAGCCGAAGGCAGACGCTTAACCGACTGAGCCACCCAAGTACCCTATAATGTATTCGTTTAATTATGAATTAACATGGAATCAATCATACAAAAAATTGAGAAGTGAAGGCTTTTCACTATGAACAAATGATATTTTGGCAAAATCTAATTGATTTTATATTATCCTTTTTGTAATCTACATGAATATATTTCTTATTTTATTCATGCTATGACCTTCCAAAGAAAGGGTATATGAAGGAATATTTTCTTCTTTTCAACAAATGTTAGGGATTGTAAAGGTCAGCTTCTGGCTTTATTTTAAAATAAAAACATGAGACTGAATGGAAGCAAGCTGATATCTACAGTCCATAGATAAATTTTATTAAATATATTAAATTAGGTTAAGTGGTTTAAAGAGACTATCAGGTCTCTCTCAATTTTAGCTTTCAGGAAAATTGTTTTCGTCATTTTGGAGTATAAAAATATTGGAAGAACAATATTCTCGTGAGGTTTATAGAATACATTTAAGGAAATATTACCATGTAAATTGTATCTGGACTATTAACAGATAATGTCTTGTTGTATTATTATCTGTCTAGTCTTCTGGTATTGAAAATTATAATAAAGAAGGAGATCATGTGGCCTATGATTAAATCACTTTGACAAGAAATCTTACATTTACTAAGATAGACTTCCTTTGAATTGGTATTATCTGCAAACACAATAACAAAAAATTCAAGCAGTCATGGAGTACTCATGTCATGAAAAGTAAGGATTCCTTCTGCCCCAAACCCCATTTTTAATCTCTAAAGGTACCACTGATACCAGATTTTTTGTCTTCCAGGAGACATTCTAAGAACCAATCTAATATGTACATCTTGTGTCTTAGTCCATCTGTGCTGCTATAACAAAAATACCTTATAAACAACAAACATTTATTTTTCACAGTTCTGGAGGCTGGAAGTCCAAGATCAAGATGCCAGCCTGATGTGGTGAGGGCCCTCTCCCCAGATGCAGACTTATCGTAACCTCACATAGTGGAAGGGGCAAGGGATCTTTCTCTGGCCTCTTCCATAAGGGCACTAATCCCATTCATGAGGGTACCATCCTCATGAACTCAGCACCTCCCAAAGGTCCCACCATCCAACACTATCACATTGGGCATTAGGACTCAACATACCAATTCTGAAGGGACACAAACATTATCTATAGCATCTTATAATACAAATGACAGTATTCCATATGAGCTTGTGTATCTGTTTTTAAACCTACTAAAGTCTTCTTATTGATTATATTTCAATTGATATAAACCTTGTTCTTTTTAATGACTGCAACATATTTTCTTTAACTGGCCAGTTAATGGAAATTTAAATTCTTTAAAAACTTCTGCTATTTCAAAAAATGTGCAAATAAATATATGTGTATTTATTTCTGTGGGATATACTCCTGGAAGCAGAACAGCGGGATCAAAGTCTCATGCTGCTTATTTGGATAGCTATAGTCGAATTATATAACAAAAAAGAAAAATCAGTTTGCAATCCTGGCAATAATGTATACACTTCCCAACAGAGTTTTTATCAAAATTTTGTCACTATTAAATCTCAGTCAAAGAAAACTTGTAGTTTTATTTTTCGTTGATGAGGTTGAGTAATTTTTTGTTTGAAAGTCATTTGTATGTCCTTTTTCACAAACTGCCATTTGTCCATTTTTATCTATTAGCTTTTCTTCTGTTCAATTTGAGTTCTTTTTATGAAGGTTAGTAGAACTTTATTAAATGTTGAAATATTTTTGAAATGTGTCCTTACTTATTGGAATTCGCCAGGCAATATTTTATTTTGTGTAGTCAAATTTTAGCTACTTTTGGTTTTATCATCTCTCCTTAATCCTGAAGAATAAGAACTATAAAGTTAAATGTTCATTACGACATGCAAGACGAGCCTGGCCAGGTAGAAATCCTCCGGCGGAACAGAGACGCTGAGGTGGGCCAGAGCAGCCCGAGCAACGCGCCTTCCTCCCGCAGGAGGCGCTAGAAAGCGGGGCAGGGAGGGCCGGGAAACACAACCAGTCCTCCCAGAGCACACACCTCGCTACCGCTCCTACTGAGTCTCCCGGCGAGCGCGCGCCGGGAGCCCCGAAACTCCGGCACCACCTGAGGATGCAGCGCGCGGCACAGCGGGCGGGCCGCTGCCGGCCCAGGACGCCGCGCGTCCCCGCGCCCGCCAGCTCCCGGCCTCCCCTCACCACCCAGCTCCGCGCCCCTCCTCCGGGGCCCCGCTCCTCGCCCGCCGCCCGGCCCCACTCACCGCCCGGCCCGCTGTCCGCGCGCCCGCGACGCCAAGCCCGGGGTCGAAGTTTCCCCGCGGAGCGGAGTAAGGAGTAGGGGCGGGAAGCAGAGAAGGAAGAGGAGGACTTTTCAAATTAAAGACAAACTAGAGCCCGGAGGGGGGGGGCGGTGCGGGGCTCGGGGGCGTGGCCCCGACTCGCCCGGACCCTCCCCCAGGGCGAGCGGCCGCGCGGGCCTCGGACCCCGCCCCCCGCGCTGGGCGCTGGGCCGCCGCGGGCCGGTTGTCCCGGGAGGCGCGGGCGTCCGAACGAGCGAGGAGGGGGAGGGGGACACGGAGAGAAAAGTTGTCGCAGCGCTAGTGCGAGGTGAAGGGAAAGGTGAGGGCCTGTCGACGGGGGCCTCGCACCAAGGAGGCAGGTTCCACAGGCTGTGGGGAGTTCTGCTGACAGAGATGACTGTGCGTGGAAAGGAAAGGAAAAGAAACCACTTTCGCAAGAGCCCGGTTAATTTGCATCTGCTCCCCCCACCCCCCAGACCCTGGCCTGGAGAATTGGCCTTGGCATTGCAATGCTAGCTGGAAACACTCAGGCGCAGGCCCAGGCATTCTGGTTTTTTTTCCTCACAGGATTGGGGTTTGGAGGCAGCAAGGTGGGGACTTGAGAGCGGGGGAGGGGAGCCTGTGTTTTCGAACACTGGGGGAAAAAAATGCCATTTGTTAATAACCATTGTTGAGCACAGATCTTTTTTTTCAGACTCCTGGCATTCAGCACTGGGGTGGTCCATGGGGAGAAGCACAGTTCACTGACCAGAGCTGGTGGAGTCTAAAAAGGTCCCTGATGTTATACGAAAAAAAAAAAAAAAATCAGAATTGGGCAGAAATAAATTAGATTAAGCTCTGAAGAGTACTTGGCAGTGCTCCACTATGGGAGAAGTTTGGATGGGGGAGGGCATATGGGAGTGGAGTTCTGGAATTTTCCATTTTTCTTTGTATGCCATTTGTATGTATGTGACAATAAATTTTAAAAATCCTACTGTATATATCATTAACACAGGACATTTCTCAACTGTAGAAATAACGTGTTAAACTATAAAACTAAGAAATAGCCACCAAGCTGTGGTAATCCAAACTCAAGTCTTAAAGACATGATGCAGTGGTGTTCCAACTTGAATAAGTTAGGTGATAACAACTGCACTGATTGCTTTTATGTTGCCACAATCCACTTGAAGTT
Organism: Mirounga leonina; assembly: GCF_011800145.1. NCBI lineage: Eukaryota > Metazoa > Chordata > Mammalia > Carnivora > Phocidae > Mirounga > Mirounga leonina. The sequence continues at coordinate 41,213,621 of NW_023270268.1, forward strand.
AATATTATATCATTTAGTACAAAATTAAGAAATTCCCAACGGTACACTTCAGTTCCTCAATCCTTTGTGTCACCATTCACAAGTTCAGGAGATACAAACTCCATATACATTGTTAAAATTTTGGCTTACACATTTGACAGAATACAGCATCCTTTTTTGATTAAAACTCCAGAGTGTAGGGAAAGAGGGAACAAACCTCAATATCATAAAAGCCCTCTATGAAAAGCCCATAGTGAATATCATTCTCAATGGGGAAAAACTGATTGCTTTTCCCCTAAGGTCAGGAACATGACAGGGTTGCCCATTCTCAACACTGTTGTTCAACATAGTACTAGAAGTCCTAGCCACAGTAATCAGACAACAAAAAGAAATAAAAGACATTCAAATTGGCAAAGAAGAAGTCAAACTTTCACTCTTCGCAGATGACATTATACTTTATGGGGAAAACCCAAAAGACTCCACCCCAAAATTGCTAGAACTCATACAGCAATTCAGCAATGGGGCAGGTTACAAAATCAATGCACAGAAATCAGTTGCATTTCTATACATTAACAATGCGACTGAAGGAAGAGAAATTAAGGAACTGATTCTATTTATAATTGCACCAAAAACCTTACAATACCTAGGAATAAACCTAACCAAAGCGGTAAAAGAGCTGAACTCTGAAAACTACAGAACACTTATGAAAGAAATTGAGGAAGACACGAAGAGATGGAAAAAAATTCCATGCTCATGGATTGAAGAATAAATATTCTTAAAATGTCTATGCTACTCAGAGCAATCTACATATTCAATGCAATCCCTATTAAAATACCATAGACTTTTTCTCAGAGCTGGAACGAATAATCCTAAAATTTGTATGGAACCAGAAAAGACCCCAAATAGCCAATGGAATGTTGAAGAACAAAACCAAAGCTGGGGCATCGCAATGCCTGACTTCAAGCTATATTACAAAACTGTGATCATCAAGACAGCATGATGCTGGCACAAAAACAGACATATAGGTCAATGGAACAGAATAGAGAACCCAGAAATGGACCCTCAACTTTATGTTCAACTAATCTTTGACAAAGCAGGAAAGAATATCCAATGGAAAAAGAACAGTCTCTTCAATAAGTGGTACTGGGAAAATTGGACAGCCACATGCAGTAGAATGAAATTGGACCATTCTCTTATACCACACACAAAGATAAACTCAAAATGGATGAAAGACCTCAATGTGAGACAGGAATCCATCAAAATCCTAGAGGGGAACATAGGCAGCAACCTCTTCAACCTCAGCCACAGCAACTCCTTGCTAGACATGTCTCCAAAGGTAAGGGAAACAAAGGGAGAGTTAACTATTGGGATTTCATCAAGATAAAAAGCTTCTGCATGGCAAAGGAAACAGTCAACAAAACCAAAGATAATTGACAGAATGGGAGAAGATATTTACAAATATCAGATAAAGGGTTAGTATCTATGATCTATAAAGAACTTATCAAACTCAACACCCAAAAAACAAATAATCCAGTCAATAAATGGGCAGAAGACATGAACAGACATTTCTGCAAAGAAGACATCCAAATGGCCAACAGACATGTGGAAAATGCTCAACATGACTTGTCATCAGGGAAATACAAATCAAAACCACAATGAGATACCATGTCACACCAGTCAGAATGGCTAAAATTAACAAGACAGGAAACAACAAATGTAGGTAAGGATTTGGAGAAAGGAGAACCCTCTTACACTGTTGGTGGGAATACAAGCTGGAATAGCCAGTCTTGAAAACAGTATGAAAGTTTCTCAAAAAGTTGAAAATAGAGCTACCCTACAACCCAGCAATTGCAATACTAGGTATTTACCCCAAAGATACAGATGTGATGAAATGAAGGGGCACCTGCCCCCCAGTGTTCATAGCAGCAATTTCCACAATAGCCAAACTGTGGAAGGAGCCTAGATGTCCATCAACAGATGAATGGATAAAGAAGATGTGGTATATATATACAACGGAATATTACTCAGCCATCAGAAAGGATGAATACTTACCATTTACATTGATGTGGATAGAACTGGAGGGTATTATGTTAAGTGAAATACGTCAATTGGAGAAAGACAATTGTCATATGGTTTCACTCATATGTGGAATATAAGAAACTGCAGATGATCATAAGGGAAGGGAGGGAAAACTGAATGTGAAGAAATCAGAGAGGGAGAGAAACCATGAGATACTCTTCACTATGAGAAACAAACAGGGTTGCTGAAGGAGTAACTGGGTGATGGGCATTAAGGAGGGCACGTGATGTGATGAGCACTGGGTGTTATTGGCAACTGATGAATTGCTGAACACTACATCTGGAACTAATGATGTATTATTTGTTGGGTAATTGAATTAAAATAAAATAAAATAAAATTTGGCCTTACAGAGTTAGTTGTCTTTTATAGATATTAAGACAAGGTGAAAAATAACTTTTATATTTACCCCTATGTGCACAATTCCACATGACTTCATTCTTTCTTGGACATTTGAGTTTTATATAGTGTCACCTCCCATCCAGGGTGAAGAGTTTCGTTTTGCATATCTTAAAGTGCAAATCTGCTGGCAATAAATTCTTTCAGCTTCTATTACTCTGAAAATATATTTATTTTGCCTTCATTTTTAAATGTCATTCCTAACACATTAAAGACATAACTTTTATCTCCATTTTTGTCTGATGGCAGTAAGCTATCATTGCTTTTAAGATATCTTTTTATATTTGGTTTTCTGCAGTTAGTCTATACTATTTAGTTTTCTTTGTATTTTTCTAGCTTGGATTCTCTGAGTTTCATGGATATGTCAGTTCACATTTCCCCCCAAATTTGGTTATATTTTAGCAATTTTTCTTTTAAATTTCTTCTCTTATCCATTTTCCCCCCTTATAATTAGGAATCCAACTGAATATATGCTGGAACTCTACATATTGCCCAACAGATCGCTGAGTTTTGTTTGTGTTTTCATTCTTTTACTCTTTTCTTAAAATTGGATAATTTCTATGGCTCTGTCTTCAAGTTATTGACCTTTAAATCAATCTGCTATTTAGCCTGTCCAGTGATTTTTTTCCATTTTAGGTGTTACATTTTCAGTTCTAATATTTCCATTTGATCCTCCCCCCACCCCCCAAATTTGTAATACAATATGATTGACTATAGTTACCATGCTTTACATTACATATGCAGGACTTATTTATTTTATAACTAGAAGTTTGTACCTCTTGATCCCTTTCACCCATTGGGCCCACCTTCCAACCCCTCATCTCTGGCAAACATCAATCTTTTCTGTATCTATGTTTTTCTTCATTTTGTTGTTCATTTGTTTTCTTCTTCTAGATTCCACATATAAGTGAAATCATATGGTATTTGTCTTTCTCTGACTTATTTCACTTAGCATAATACCCACAAGTTCTATCCATGTTGTCACAAATGACAAGAATTCATTTTTTATATGGCTGAATAATATTCCATTGTGTATATATACTACATCTTCTTTATCCATTCATCGATCAATGGACACTTAGGTTGTTTCCATATCTTGCCTATTGTAAGTAATGCTGCAATGAACATGGGGTGCATATGTCTTTTCTTCTTCTTTTTTTTTTTAAAGATTTTATTTATTTGAGAGAAAGAGTGAGCAAGTGTGAGAGAGCAAGCATGAGCAAAGGGAGAGGGAGAAGCAGACTCCCTGCTGAGTAGAGAGCCTGATGTGGGGCTCAATCCCAGGACCCTGAGATCATGACCTGAACTGAAGACAGTCACTTAACCAACTGAGCCACCCAGGTGCTCCTGCATATGTCTTTTCAAAGTAGTGTTTTGTTTTTCTTCAGATATATGCCCAAACGTGGAATTGCTGGATCATATGGTAGTTCTATTTTTAATTTTTTGAGGAAACTCCTTACTGTTTTTCATTGTGCTTGTACCAATTTACATTCCCACCAACAGTGCACAAAGTTCCCTTTTCTTCACATCCTTGCCAACACTTGTTATTTTTTTGTTTTTTGATGATGGCCATTCTGACAGGTGTGAGGTGATATCACAGTGTGGTGTTGATTTGCATTTCTGTGATGATTAGTGATGAGCATCTTTCCATGTACCTGTTGGCCATCTGTATTCTTCAGTGAGAAAATGTCAGTTTAGATCCTCTGTTCATTTTGTAATTGGAGTTGTTGTTGTTATTGAGTTGTATAAGTTCTTTATATATTTTGGGTATTAACCCCTTAACAGTTATATAACTTATAAATATCTTCTCCCATTCAGTAAGTTGCTTCTTTAATTTGTCGATGGTTTCCTTTGCTGTGTGAAGCTTTTTAGTTTGATGTAGTCCCATTTATTTGTTTTGCTTTTGTTGACATTGCCTTTGATGTCAGATCCGACATTCACTCACACACACCACCACCACCACCACCACCACCACGACGGAGGTGTTAAGAGCTGTTTTCTTCCAGAAGTTTTATGGTTTCTGGTTTTATATCCTTTAATACATTCTGAGTTAATTTTTGTGTATGGTGACAGATAATAATCTAGTTTCATTCTTTTGCATGTGGATGTCAAGTTTTCCCTACACCATTTATTGAAGAAACTCTCTTCCCCATAGTATATTCTTGCCTCTTTGTCATAAATTAATTGACCATATATGCTTGGGTTGATTTCTGGACTTTCTATTCTGTTTTATTGATCCATGTGTCTGTTTTTATGCCAATACCACACTGTTTTGAATACTATAGCTTTGTAGTGTAGTTTAAATCAGGGAATGTGATGCTTCCAGCTTTATTCTTCTATCTCAAGATTGTTTTGGTTATTTGGGATTTTTTTGGTTCCAAACACATTTTAGGATGTTTGTTCTATTTCTGTGAAAAATGCCACTGGAATTTTGATAGGGATTGCATTGAATCTGTATATTACTTAGGGTGGTATGGACATTTTAATGATATTAATTCTTCCAATCTATGAGCACAGCGTACATTTTCATTTATTTGAGTCTTCAATTTCTTTCATCAATGTCTTATAGTTTTCAGAGTATAGGCCTTTGACATTCTTGGTTAAATTTATAACTCGTTATTCTATTCCTTTTGATGCAACTATAATTGGGATTGTTTCCTTAATTTCTCTTTCTGATAGTTTGCTGTTAGTCTATAAAAATGCAATAGATAGCTGTATATTGATTTTGTACGCTGTAACTTTTCTAAATTTGCTTTTTTTTTTTTTTTTTTGTAGCTCTACCAGGTTTTATTTGGTGGAGTTTTTAGTGTTCTCTCTCTATATAATCATGTCATCCACAAATAGTGATAGTTTGCTTCTTCCTTCCAATATGGATGACATGTATTTCTTTTCCTGTTTAATTGCTCTGGCAAGGATTCCACTACTCTTTTAATAAAAGTGACAAGAGTGGACATCTTTGTCTTGTTCCTGATTGTAAGGGAAAAGCTTTTAGGTTTTTGTCATTGAGTATGATGTTAGCTGTCGGCTTGTCCTATATAGCCTTTATTATGTTGGGGTACGTTCCATCTATACCCACTTTTTTGAGAATTTTTATCATAAATGAATGTCAGACTTCATTAAATTTGTGCATCTATTGAGATGATCATATGATTTTATTCTTCATTTTGCTAATGTGGCATATCACATTAATTGATATGCAGATGTGGAACCATCCAGGCATCCCTGGAATAAATCCCACTTGATCATGGTGTATAATCCTTTAAATGTATTGTTGAATTTGGTTTGCTAGTATTTTGTAAAAGATTTTTTTTTTTTTTTTTAAGATTTTATTTATTTATTTTGACACAGAGAGACACAGCGAGAGAGGGAACACAAGCAGGGAGAGTGGGAGAGGGAGAAGCAGGCTTCCCACTGAGCAGGGAGCCCGATGCGGGGCTCGATCCCAGGACCCCGGAATCATGACCTGAGCCGAAGGCAGACGCTTAACGACTGAGCCACCCAGGCGCCCCTTGTAAAAGATTTTTGCATCTATGTTCATCAGGGGTACTGGTCTGTAATGTGTGTGTGTGTGTGTGTGTGTGTGTGTGTGTGTTGTCTTTGACTGGTTTTGGTATCAAGTTAATGCGGACCTCAGAAAATGAGTTTGGGAGTGTTCCCTTACCTTCAGTTTTTTGGAAGAGTTAAAAAAGATTGGCATTAATTCTTAAATGTTTGGTAGAACTTACCAGTGAATCTATTTGGTTCTGGGCTTTTCTGTGTTGGAAGGGTTTGATTACTAAGTCAATCTCTTTATCTTTATTCATTTGTTTAGATTTTCTATTTCTTCATGATTCAGTGTTAGTAGGTTGGAAGTTCTGAGAAATTTAACCATTTTTTCCAGGTTGTATAATTTGTTGGCTTATAATGATTCATAGCTGTCTTTTATGATTCTTTGTATTTCTATGGCATTGATTCTAACTTCTCAGTTTTCATTTTGATTTTATTTACTTAGGCCCTCTCCCTTTTTTTCTTGATCAGTCTGGCTAAAGGTTTACCAATTTTGTCTATCTTTTCAAATAAACATTCTTAGTTTAATTGATCTTCTCTATTGTCTTTAATGTATTTCATTTATTTCTGTTCTAATATTTATTATTTCCTTCTACTAACTTTGGGCTTTGTTTTTCTTAATTCTTTTTCTAGTTCCTTTAGGTATAAATTTATGTTGTTTGAGATTTTTCTTGTTTCTGGAGAGGCCTTTATTGCTATAAACTTCACTCTTCGTACAGATTTGCTGCACCCCATACATTTTGCTATGTTCCCTTTGTCTCAAGTATTTTTTGGTTTCTTTTTTGATCCATTGGTTTACAGTAGCATGTTGTTTTATCTCCACATATTTGTGACTTTTCGTTTTCTTTTTGTAATTGATTTGTAAATTTATACCATTGTGATCGAACATGATTCTTGATTGATTTCAGTCTTCTTAGGCTTACTAAGACTTGTTTTGTGACCTAACATATGATCTATCCTAAAGAATGTTCCACGTGTTCTTGAGAAGAATATGCATTTTGCTACTTTTAGATGAAATATTTTGTATACATCTATTATGTCTATCCAGTCTAATGTGTCATTTAAGGCGAATAACTCTTAATTGATTTTCTCTGTAGATGATTTATCCATTGAAGTAAATGTTGTATTGAAGTCCCCTAATATTATTGTATTGCTGTCTATTTCTTTTATTTCTGTTAGTATTCACTTTTATATTTAGGTGCTTCTATGTTGGGTACTTAAATATTTACAAATGTTATGTCTTCTTATTGGATTGACTCCTGTATGATTCTATAGTACCCATCTTTGTCTTTTATTACAGTCTTTGTTTTAAGGTCTATTTTTTTTCTAAATTTCTCTTCCCCAGCTTTCTTTTCATTTCCATTTGTATGAATTGTCGTTTTCCTTTCCTTCTCTTTCAGTCAGTGTGTGTCCTTCCATCTGAAGTGACTCTTTTTTTTTTTTTTAAAGATTTTTTATTTATTTATCTGAGAGAGAATGGGAGACAGAGAGCATGAGAGGGGGAGGATCAGAGGGAGAAGCAGACTCCCTGCTCAGCAGGGAGTCCGATGCGGGACTCGATCCCGGGACTCCAGGATCATGACCTAAGCCGAAGGCAGTTGCTTAACCAACTGAGCCACCCAGGTGCCCTGAAGTGACTCTTTTGTAAGCAACATATAGATGGGTCTTGTTTTTTTATCCATTTAGCCACTCTGTATATTTTGATTGTAAAATTTTGTCTATTCACACTTAATTATTTATAGATATGTACTTATTGACATTTTGTTGTTTTCTTGCTGTTTTGTACTTTCTCTCTTTTCCTTTATTCTTCTCTCCTTTTTTTTCCTTATGGCTCGATAACTCTGTAGTATTATGCTTAGGTTCTTTTTCTCACTGTCCTTTTTGTTTTGTTTTTTTATAGGTGTTTCTTTTATATACAAATTATTGTAGGTATAGTTGTTTTTACTACTTTTGTCTTTTTGACCTTCATACTAGCTTTAAAAATGATTAATTCACCTCCTTTATTATATACTTACCTTTACCAGGGAGTTTTTTGCTTACATATATTTTCTTGTTGCTAATTACTACCCTGTCTTTTCAACTTAAATCAATCACTTCAACATTTTTTTGTAGGGCTGGTTTTTTGATGGTGAACTCTTTTAGTTTGTATTTGCCTGAAAAAGTTTTTTTTTTTTTTTTTTTTTTTTTCCAGCTCTGTAATGATAATCTTGCTAGGCAAAGTATTCTTGTTGGGAAGGTTTTTTTTCTTTTAGTATTTTGAATATCATGCCACTTTCTTCTAGCCTGCAAAGTTTCTGCTAAGAAATCTGCTGATGGTCTTATGGGGGTTCCCTTATATGTAACAAGTTTTTGTTGTTGTTTTTAAGATTCTCTTTTTATCTTTAACTTTTTTTTAACAAAATTCACATTTTATTTAGGTTGAAATAAACTGTACAAAATTGATTTTCTTCACCCGAAATAACAGCAATATTTTCTGTATTATTCCTAGATAAACCACAAAACACTTATTTTTGTAGGTTTTCTAGGTTTTGTTTATAAATAAGATGAGGCAGTAGATATAGTCATGGAAAAAGATGAAAGCAGACAAATCAGTTGTCAGTATCCATGGCCTCTGATCCTGTCTTGACCATGAACAGAGGTGTTCAACATACACCTGCTAAAAAGCTTACGAAGATGTAGGTGTTCAACGTATACTTGCTAAAGAGCTTATGAAGATGTAGGCTCAACAAAGGAATGTAAACAGCAACAACCCAATGTGGAACAATGGCAGGCTCTCCCATTCAAATTTTAAATGTAACTTGTTCTTTTAAGTTCATTTGATGAAGACTAAATCTACACTGCAATCCTTGCTGGGCAAGCTTACATGTTTCTCTCTCTCTCTCTGGTAACTCCCTTAACTGTCCATTACAGATTTTTAACATACTAACACTACTACTATTCAAAAGTCACTCCTGAGATTCATTGCAACATTTTATAAAATGTATTCCTTCCTCCCACACCTCTTCAAAATCTATACCTTTTAAGAACTGATAACTCAATACCCGACAGTTGGATCTAGTGATAATAAATGTTATGTCTAAAATGACTTAATTAAAACAATTCCCAAGTGCCATTAGCAAAGATCTCATAGAATTGTAATGCGGCACTTTCGATGCTATCTTCTGGAAGAGCAGGTATGTCTCCAAAGCATGAGAATTTAAACAGGGGCCATTTAAATAGGCAGGTTATCAATGGCTAATGTACTCAATGAGAGGTTGATAGGTCAAGATATTCAGTGATTAAGTGGGCTACGTACACCTGACATCTTTTCTGTAAGGTGTTTTCAAATTTCTTACAGATTTTTCCAAATATCAAACATAAGAGAAAGCCTACTTTAAAAGTCTCTTAGGTACTTTCAATGGTTTCTGAATTATCTGTAGGAAGCTCTGACTTAGTTGTATAGAATTTGATATATGTGCCCACCATTAAATCCAGATCATGTTTTATATCAAAATTTGTTAAGCAAAGCCAAGTTACTTGACCTTTGGTCTGTCAAAGTGTTCCTCAGGTATGCTTTCAGACACTTTCGCCCATTTTCATAGCGTTCATTCTCAACCTTCACCACAGGAAGAATACATAGAACTTTTAGCAATGCATAAACATTAGGGAAAAACTTGATGTCTGGTAGATGCAGGGCTTAATAAATGATGGATGGAAGCTCTAAATCTTTCCCTCTGTGTTTCCACTTGATTCTTCAGCAATGCAACTCAGCTGAGAGTGTGTCAGGATTGGGCAAGTCATTACATGTCAGCATGGTGCTCCTCCAGTGTGTTAAATTTGAGCTGTCCCATGACAGAGGATACAAGAGATAAGCATTTAATAGCTTTGAGGTGCTGTTCTGAGAATATATCTTTCAGTTCCTGAATAATGTGTCTCACTGTTGGAACACTTAGAGTTTCTTTATAGTAACTCTCAGAGGTGAGCTGAGATTCCAGGTTACCTTGCTGGGCTCTGCAGAATTTCCCAGGGAGTTTCATCTGAATATCAAGTTTAGTTGCCTAATTTGTGGCTTCTTTGAACCAAAATTCATGAGACACTTCAATATTTTCTATCACTTCATTTAGTGAATGCAGCACTGTCGTCAAGCTACTGGCTGGAAAGAAGACATCTGAGGTTTGCCCTTGGAGATTTTTCCCAAAGCCTCTTGTAAAAGATAGAACATTTTTAAGAACAGCAATGGTAACAATGAAATCAAAATCTGTTACTGCACTACAGAGTACAAAAGCTCTACCAGCTATAGTTATTCCATCTAATATTTGTATCACTATTTATACCATCTAAACAAAACAAGTGCTTGTACAGGGTCCACTAACATTTCAAAACATCATTTCTGCCTGTCCACTGAGAATGGCAGATTTCCTTCAGTTCTTTACCCTTTCCCTCATTGTTCTGAAAGAGGACAGAAATTACATTGTCAAGCTCCAAAAGCAGTTGTGGAGATCAATGGGAAAAAGAACAAAATTCCTCAATTGTTCCTAATGCAACAGATACTCCCACAACAGGCACTGATTTTGCCAACCACATATTTAAGGCACAGGAAGAGCAAAGTGTGTAGACAGCTTGGGGATATTTCTCTAAAAGACTAGAAGCAACATTTTGGAAGAAAACCCACTGGACACAGTGTAAGGCTGGCATGACAATACCCCATGTTTAACCCCCACTTCTGAGTTATCGTAGTGTGCAATTTCACAGCCCAAATTTCTGCATCAGCTTCATAAGGCAAGAAGCCCACAAATTCTTCTCTCAGGTTATGAGATTCATCAATAAACCTCACCAACACAGGCAAGTGTTCTTCCCCTGCTATGTCCGCTACGTCATCAGTGGTGATGGAAAAGAAGTGAGAGTCTCTCACTTCCCTGAGGGTTTCCTCCCCAGTGCATCTCTCACAGATGTCTAGTATCTGTTTCTGCTGTGTTTTCGAGCAGAACAATGTGTTAACCACTGTTATCTCAAAGCGCTTTCTCAGAACCTCTTTGCCAGAATTTATCTGGCACTCCAGTAGTGCTTGAAAGTCACCAGGAGTAAAGAGACCCTCTGGGATTCCATCAGTTTCATGCCCATTCAGAGGTATGTTTTGTTTTCCCATAAGAATCAAAATTTCAAATAAAGATTTTAAGTATTCTTTGTTTTCGTTCTCTTCAAGGGTTAAAGGTAAAATGTCCTCATCCTGTTCTTCACCCCCTTCCTCTGCACTGGGGTTCTGAGCTTTGCTGTTGTTTATTTCTTTATGTTTTGGCTCCTGTTCAGAAGTTTCATCAATTTTTTTTTTCTGTTTCAGTGTCCTGATTTCATCTTCACTCAATTCTTTTATTCGTTTTGTGTGTCCACTGTGTGGATTGTTCAAGTGACTGGTAAGATAAAATATTGTTGGTATTGCATTATCTTGAAGAACTGTACTATAAGGACTCTCCCAATGACTTCACAAGTATCTGCTTCAATTAATTTGAGAAATAAAATAACCCAATTATTCTTTCGTTTTTGGATGCCTCGGCAAAATGTATAGTTCTACAAATCATAGAGGTCTCAAAGTGTTTGGCACATAATCAATAATGTTTATTTAGTTGATCAGGTGTTTAATCTTCTAAGTCCTCTCTCCTACAATTCTCCACCCACTTCTGGCATCTGGCCAGATCCGGCAGGAACCTAAAGAAGGCCAGGTCCCACTGTGTGCTCTTCTCCATGCAGTTGGAGGCAGCACAGAAGTTGGGCATAGTCGCCCACCCTCTGGCTGGCCCAGCCCTCCCCTCGCCACCTCCTCAGGGCAGCCCCCTGGCCCATTAAACTAACTTTTGACATTTTAGTTATGTGCCTTGGTGTGGGTCTCTTTGGGTTCATTGTTTGGAATTTTCTGGGATTCCTGGATTTTTTATGTCCATTTCCTTCCCCTTTCCCCTTTCCTAAAAATTTAGGAAATTTTTAGCCATTATTTTTTTAAATATGTTTTCTGCCCCTTTCTTCTTTTTCTGGAACTCCTATGATGCAAATGTTATTCTGTTTGTCTTTCCCTAAGTCCCTTAATATTCATTCATAATATTTTTAGAAATTCTTTTTTCCTTTTGCTGCTTTGTTTGGGTAAGTTCTACTGCCCTGTCTTCCAGATCACTGACTTGTTCTTCTGCTTCAACTAGTCTGCTGTTGGACCCCTTTAGTGTATTTTTCAGTTTAGTTATTAAATTCTTCAGCTCTGTTATTTCTGTTTGGTACTTTCTTATGTTTTTGTTCTCTTTGTTGAAGTTCTTGCTGTGTTCATACTGTCTTTTCCTGAGTTTGGTGAGCATCCTTATGACCATTACATTTAACTCTTTTCAGGTAAATTACTTATCTCCATTTCATTTTGTCCCCCCCCACCACCCCAGGGTTTTATCTTGTTCTTTCATTTGAGATATATTTCTCTGTTTCCTCATTTTGCTTGTCCCTCTACATTTGTTTCTATGTGTTAAGCAAAACAGCTATCTCTTCCAGTTTTAAAGGGGTGGCCTCATGTGGAAGGTGAACCCTACTGTTTAACCATGCCTTAGTTCTTGGTTACCTCTCAGATTGTCTCTCTGATTGTTTTAGACCCCTGAGCTCCAGAAATGCATTCCTTCCCTCCACCAAAGTGTGGCACTCAGGGCTCAGGGGGTATCCCCTGTGTGGGCTGCATGTATCCTCTGGCTTGGCAGGGAGGTGTAAGGGGCAGGGTGTTTACCTGCTGTTTCTGGTGGGACCATGGCAGTGGTGTGGGTGGATGGGGCACTCACCTACCACTTCTGGTGGGGCTGCAGCTGTTGCACATGGAGGCAGGGCACTTGCCCATCACCTCTGACATGAGAGCAGTAGTGGTGTGGGGGTTATGACTGAGCCAAGAAAGCTGCTTGGTGGGGTGGGTTCTTGCTTGCCACCCTGGCAGCAGTGCAGGGGGCAGCACTAGCTAGAGTGCAAAAATGGTGCCCACAAGCCTTGGTGCTAAAAAGGTGGTGGGAAAATGTAAAAAGATGCCCACCATCATTTCTGTCCCTGGGGAGAGTCTCTATAGGCTTTTGCCCTCTGGTAGATACTTTTAAGATTAACAAATGAATTTCCTTCACATGTGGTCTAGACTTTTCAAACTATTGCTTTTGCACTGGATCTCAGGATGAGTGATTCTGCATATGAGCCCTTTAAGAGCAGACTCTCTATTCCATACAACTCTGGTTCTATTGGATACAAGCCTGTTAATTTTCAAAACCAGATATTTTGGAGGCTCATCCCTCTAGTGCAGGTCCCAAGGGTTTGGGTGCCTGATGTGGAGCACAAATCCCTCACTCCTCAGGGAGAAGTTCTGTGTTTGTAAGATCCCTCCTGCTTGTGGCTCACCATGACTAATGTGGGTTTTGAGGAGATTTCATGTGTACCTCTCCAATCTGTTTTGATATGGCCCTTTTATCTTTTTTTGTGGAGGGGCTGTTCAACTTATTCTCAGTTCTTTTCAGAGGAAATTGTTCCATATGTAGCTGTAGATTGGTTTTGTCCATGGGAAAAAGTGAGTTCGGGATCTTCCTATGCTGCCATCTTGAACCTCTTAATCTGGTTCCTTATTGTATCTTCCATGTCTCTGCTGAGATTCCCCATTTTGTTTAGTATGACCATCTTTTTCTTTGAGTTCTTGACAATACTTAAGAAAACTTTTACAATCCTTATCTGCTTATTCCATATCTAAGTCATCTTGAGTCTATTTCTATGGGTCCTTTTTTTTTTTCTTGATGACAGATCATAATTTCCTGTTATTTAAGAGGTATCTTTCATCAAATGTGTGAATGTAAGTGTGATGGTTAATTTTACGTGTCAACTTAACTAGCCCTGGTGCCCAGATTAAACATTTCTGAGTGTGTCTGTGAGAGTGTTTCCAGATGAGACTAGCAGTTAACTTGGTGGACTTAGTAAATTGTCCTCCTCATTGTGGGTGGGCATCATCCAATCCACTGAGGGCTTGAATAGAACAAAAGACAAAGGAAAGAGGAATCTGTCCTTTTTTTTTCCTGCCTCATTACTTGAGCTGGAACATCTCATCTTATTTTTTTCTGCCCTCAGACTAGGATTTATACAGTCAGCTTCCCTCATTCTCAGGCCTTTCTATTCAGATGGAATTACATCACCAGCTTTCCTGGGCCTCCAGGTTGCAGGTAGCAGATTATAGGACTTCTCAGCCTCCATAATCATGTAACTCAGAATAAATCTCTCTCTCCCTTACTCTCTTCCTTTCTCTCTATCTCTTTCTGTCTCTGTACCTATCTTTAATAATACCTATCTTTAATAATCTCTGTTATTGGTTGTGTTTCTCTCAAGAACCCTGACTAATATGTATAGGATAAGTTTCTGATAGTTGAACAAAATGCAGTTATATTGATTTATAATTTAATTCATCTTTCATTCATTCATATTTCCACATAATGGCAACTACATATATCAGAGGTGAACTTCAACATTTATCTTTATTAGCTTATGATAGTTTTGTCATTATCTGGTTCCTCAAGGGGCAGAAATGAAGGCAACCCAATAAGTTACCCTGAGCAGGCTAAAAATGTGACCTTTCTATGAAGTATGTGCTTCAAATATTTCCAGCACTTTTTAATGGACTTGGGTAGTAACTGATTTTAAATCACTTCTAACTTACTTTGTGAACAGTTGGTCAAAACGAAGTCTTGTGTGAAAAAAAAATTGTAGAAACATTTTTTTTCATTTTCCCATAATTTTTATTCTCCCTTCCATTTTCTTTCTCAATTTCTTGAACCAGAAGATTTCTTAGGAATCATATTAGAGGCCTTACAACTTGAATAATATAGTTGACCTTAAAACAAGATGGGTTTGAACTGTGCAAGTCCACTTATAAATGTATTTTTCACAGTACGACACTATAAATGTATTTTCCTTATGATTTGCTTAACATTTTCTTTTCTCTAGCTTACTTTATTATAAGAATACAATATATAATACATATATAAAATATGTGTTAATCGAGTGTTTGGGAAGACTTTTGGTCAAGAGTAGGCTATTAGTAGTTACATTTTGAGGGAGTCAAAATTATATGTGGATTTTCAGCTTTGTGGAAAGTTGGTGATCCTAACCCTTGAATTGTTCAAGGGTCAACTTTGTCATGATCACTTATTCCCTTTGAAGTGTGCAGCAGGTCTTAATTGGTTTGGTGTTTTAGCTAGACCTTAACTATGTGAAATAATGGAAGGTTATTGGTCGTAAGGCAGCAAAAGCAAATGCAATATTTCACAATAATTATGGGTTACATTTTTATTACTTTATCCTTCACTTGACAAATACATTCCATTTATAGTCTTTTCCCCAGCAACTTCCTGGCTAGTGCTCTCCTAATCCTTTGTTTACTCTCAGAATAAAGTGTGGGTTTAGATATTCTTAAAGTGATTCCTACAATCTGTTCTGCATTGCTTTTCTAAATATGGTCTTTATATTTAGATTTTAAATTGAGCCTGGAATCCTTTATTTCATGTACCTTTTATATTTCACTTATGTATGTTCTGAAATATTATACTGTATATAATATAAACATATTACTCTGTAGTAGGGGACAAGATAACAATTGTTTCAACTGAGTATGTAGGAACAGGAAGAATCTTCCTACAAAGAGAAAGAATCTAGAACTAGAGGAAGAATTTAGAACTAGAAAACAGAGGAAAGAATCTGTAGAGGAAGTATCTAGAACTAGAAAACAAGTTCAAAGCTGAATTTATACAGCTAAGAGTATTAGCTAGATCTTAGAATTTGAAAAGTTAATAAATTCAGCATTTAGAGCTCTAATGGAATAAGGAAATTGAAGTGTATCAAATACCTATTCTGATATAATTTCATTCACCATTTTTAAGTGTCTGCTATGAACCAAATATTTAGGTTTCTTGGACATCACAATGAGGATGAATAGTGACTAGTGTCTCCTTTTGAAAGCACAAGCTTATAAACCTTTTTTTTTTTTTTTTTGAATCTGTAAAAAAAAGAGTAACAAAAACTGACTCAGTAGCCTGTGGTCTCTGACTTAACATGTGTGAAGATCTGAGTTATGGAGGCTCTGGGCTGGGTACGAGTGATATACATTCTATAAGCTATAATTGCTGGCCACCTCCCTGATAGCCACCACCTGCTCCCACTTTTAAAGATAAAGGAAATTGGACACTACTTTAAATAGTAAGATCAGGGGCACCTGGGTGGCTCAGTCGGTGAAATAACCAACTCTTGATTTCAGCTCAGGTCATGATCTCAGGGCCATGGGATTGAGCCCCCTGTCAGGCTCTGTGCTCAGTGGGGAGTCTGCTTAAGATTCTCCCTCTTCCTCCCCCTCTGCTCTTCCACCCTGTGTGCAGTGCACACTTGCATCCACACTCTCTCTCAAATAAATAAATAAATCTTTAAAACAATAATTTTGAATTGTAAGATCAGATTTTTATTGGTAATTTACTATTATAACAGGGAAAGAGTTCAGCATGACTTTAACTCAATTTTAATTTGTATAGAGGTGACTGGGTGATTTGAAGGGAGTAGGAGGGATAAGGCAGGGAATGAGTGGGGCCTCACTGAGTCAGGGAAGTAAAGATTACAAAAAATGGGAGGGGGGGATTGGTCCAGTGAAACCCCTTTGGGTTTGGTAACCTGTGCCTGTTGAAGTTAGGCTCCTACTATCCCAGAGAAACTGGAAGACCTTATCTTCAGAGCTTGGCTAGAATAAACAGTTAATTATTTTGGCAGCCTTGAGTTTTCTCAGGTACTTTAAGGGGGGAGGGGTTAGGGGCATCCTAGGGATATGGTCTTGAGCTGTTAGAAACTATATTAGCATTTTGTTCAGGTCTTTGTAGGCCAAGGTTGTAGCTTAGTCAAGAAGAGGACTTAGAAGAGCCTGGCTAGGGTTTGGTCAAAGAGAGTTTGTCACCACTGCCATCTTGATATTCTGGGTGCTTTTACTCTCACCATCAGTTCCCAGTTTCACATCTCTTCCACATTATTACTTTGCCTCCCACATACTGAGCTGCAGGATGAATCCACCATGTCTAGAAACAGAAAGTTAAAAAGAAGTCCTTGACATGTGAAAGGAAAAATAAAAGAATTATGGTTTTTGTTACCTTCCATTTTTCAGCCACTCCTCAGTCTTGCCAGATGTTGAGGGTAGAGAAGAAAGGGAGAAGGTCAGGGAATGAAGAGGCAATGTAAGACAGAGTAGCCTGAAAATATCAAAGTTCATCTGGCAATATAGAGCTGTTATGTGTCTATAGGACCCACAGCAATGTAGTAAGTCCTTTAAAGCATTCTAATGAGGAAATCTAATCCTTTCTTTATGAATTATAAAATGTCTTGGAAGGTAAAAACTAATGCTGTTCATAAAAATGTAAATATGGAACTCAGTTTCATGAAAATTAGCCTGAAATAGATATTTTGACATATTAATTACATTATGTGAAAGAGGCTTTGGAGTGGATGGATAAAAATTTTACAGTGTAAGGGAGATAATATATTTATATTGGACCAAAGAATGAAGATATCACCTAATGCATAAGAAGTAGGTTGATAATGCCACAGAACCAGGAACACTACAGCTTCAGAAAAGGCAAACCCAATAGAGATAATGACATGCAGCTTTGTTAGGATGAAGTGTAACTGTCAGATGCACCAAGATGCAAATGGAAAGGATTTAATGGAAAGAATATACAACTGGGTTCCAGAAAGTCTGTCCTGGTTCTTTCATTATCCTGAAAGAAGTTGGAGTGAAGCCAAGCATAGTATATGATACACATCTGGCACTAAATTATTTGAAGAATGAAGGGATGAATCCAAGTAGGAAACAATGGATTTTTTGCTTGCAGAAGAGATTGCTGCAAAATAAGCAATTGAGTTTCATTAATTCATAGTATAAATTATCCAAGTGAAAGGAAAAAAAAAACCAAAAACAAATGATTCTGTTTCTTTTATTTTCTTTCTTGGTTTACTTTTTTGAGGGGGTCTCTTTTTTTGTCTCTTATTTTTTTTCCTTTTTTCAATTTAAATTCAATTAATTAACATATAATGTATTATCAGTTTCAGAGGTAGAGGTCAGTGATTCATCAGTCTTATATAATACACAGTGTTCATTACATCACATGCCCTCCTTAATGTTCATCACCCAGTTACCCCATGCCTCCACCCCACTTCCCCTCCAGCAATCCTCAGTCTGTTTCCTGATTAAGAGTCTCTTATGGTTTGTCTCCCTCTCTGATTTCATCTTGTTTTATTTTTTCCTCTCTTCCCCTATGATCCTCTGTTTTGTTTCTTAAATTCTACATATGAGTGAGATCATATGATAATTGTCTTTCTCTGATTGACTTAGTTCAGTTATACCCTCTAGTTTCATCCACGTGGGTGCAAATGGCAAGATTTCTTTTTCTTTGATAGCTAAGTAGTATTCCATTGTGTGTGTGTGTGTATATATATATATATATATGCCACCTCTTCTTTATCCATTTGTCTATCGATGGACATTCAGGTTCTTTCCATAATTTGGCTATTGTGGACGTTGTTGCTATGAACATTGGAGTGCAGGTGCCCCTTCGTTTCACCACATCTGTATCTTTGGGGTAAATGCTTAGTAGTGCAATTGCTGGGTCATAGGGTAGCTCTATTTTCAACCTTTTGAGGAACCTCCATACTGTTTTCCAGAGTAGCTGTTCCAGCTTGCATTCCCACCAACAGTGTTAGAGGGTTCCCCTTTCTCCACAACCTCTCCAACATCTGTCATTTCCTGTCTTGTTAATTTTAGCCATTCTGACTAGTGTGACATGGTATCTCATTGTGGTTTTGATTTGTATTTCCCTGATGACAAGTCATGTTGAGCATTTTTTTATGTGTCTGTTGGCCATTTGGATGTCTTCTTTGGAAAAATGTCTGTTCATCTCTCTTGCCCATTTCTTGACTGGATTATTTGCTTTTTTGGGTGTTGAGTTTGATAAGTTCTTTATAGATCTTGGATACGAGCCCTTTATCTGATAAGACATTTGCAAATATCTTTTCCTATTCTGTCAGTTGTCTTTTGGTTTTGTTGACTGTTTCCTTTGCTGTGCAAAAGCTTTTTATCTTGATGAAGTCCCAATAGTTCATTTTTGCCTTTGTTTCCCTTGCCTTTGGAGACCTGTCTAGCAAAAAGTTGCTGCAGCTGAGGTTGAAGAGGTTGCTGCCTGTGTTCTCCTCAAGGATTTTGCTGGATTCCTGTCTCACAGTTAAGCCTTTCATCCATTTTGAGTCTATTTTTGTGTATGGTATAAGGAAATGGTCCAGTTTCATTTTTCTGCATGTGGCTGTTCAATTTTCCCAACAACATTTGTTGAAGAGACTGTCTTTTTTCCATTGGATCTTCTTTCCTTCTTTGTCAAAGATGAGTTGACCATAGAGTTGAGGTCCATTTCTGTGTTATCTATTCTGTTCCATTGATCTATGTGTCTGTTTTTCTGCCAGTACCATACTGTCTTGATGATGACAGCTTTGTAAAGAGCTTGAAGTCCGGGATTGTGATGCCACCAGCTTTGGTTTTGTTTTTCAACATTCCTTTGGCTATTTGGGGTCTTTTCTTGTTCCATACAAATTTTAGGATTATTTGTTCTAGCTTGGTGAAAAAAGTGGATGGTATTTTGATAGGGATTGCATTAAATGTATCAATTGCTCTAGGTAGCATAAACATTTAAACAATATTTGTTCTTCCAATCCATTTCTTGGTTTATTCTTAATATCTTGATAGCATGTCTTTTCAAAAATGACAATAAAATTGCATTTTTATATATGAAAAAGTCCCCAAAAGGAATATGGAGGTTTGAGCTCCAGTTTGGCCATGGACAAGACATTGAATCTTTATTCTTATGTATTATTGGCATAATAATGCCAAATTTCATGTTTCAAAGAATCTTTGTGAAGATTAAAAGAGAAAGGGCTACAAGCCCCATGAGGACAGCTTCCTCCAATCGGTGTCTAGGGAATTGTACAGTTCTGGCACAGTAGGTAATTAATAAGCACTTGATGAATATTTCACAATTGAATAGTTATTTGAATAAAGGTTTTTTAAAGTAATATTGGAAAGAACACTTTTCTTTTGGATTTTTCTAGCTTGCTTAGTTTGATTACTTCTGTGTTCTGTTTAGATTATCTGGTTATCATTTCTGAGCTAATAGAATCAACAATTTCTGCAAATTAACATGATACTTTTCCTCCAGTATAAGAGTACATTAAAATCTTTCTTGTCTACAAATTTTGGACAAGTTCCAGGCTGTTTGAAAAGAGTGAATCTGTCTATAAGAAGATGAAAGAATTCCCTGTCAATTTTTACTTCTCTAGGTCTTGAAAAATAAACAAATAAAGGTTTGCAGAAACCCATAAAGCTACTGACTCATTAAAATTACATCAAAAGAGAAATTTTAACTCTTGAAAAACAGGACAGAAGAAAGTATTTATTTTGGAGTATAAACCATTAGAATGAGACAATGAAACAAAGTAATAGGAAAACCAAAAACCTTAGGTGGTCTATGCTAAAGAATTTTTCACAAGAAATTAAGTGGTGCATGAGCCCAATATAGAGTTCTAAACAGCCTTGAGAACTGAGAGAAAAAATTTCCTTTGCTGTTCTTCATGGCAGATTCAAGAGAATTGAAATGTACTATAAAAAAATAACAACAACCAACTAAACAAAATGTATAACAACCATATTTCAGGAAAGAACTACTGAGTGATGATTCTGATTTCAAGGTACAACATGTCTGTGGTGAAAGTTGTTAAGTTATGCAGATGAACAGATACACAGAGAGGACCTTGAAGGAGAAAGTAACTGGTTTCTCTGTTAATATGAGAAAAATTAGCAAACTCATTGAAGAATGGAGGCATAGTGATATTCTTTATTGTTTGTATTGAAGATTGTTTGGCTGACTATAACCAGTATGATTATCTTCCTGACCAATCAAATTGGTGGACATAGACACAATCTGGACGATGTGAAGATGCCCTTTGCACGTATAACTATAATTCTTCCTCAGCAGGGAAAAAAGAAAAGCTATATATAACAAAGCTGAGTGATGCAATGCTGTGCCTTCCTACTTTGGATATAGAGAATTCTGGAACAAGTTAAATAGAAGGAGTTTATAAAAATAAGGTAAAAAGAAATTGTGTCAAAACTGGTTAAATCCTGGGGCACCTGGGTGGCTCAGTTGGTTGGGCAACTGCCTTCGGCTCAGGTCATGAGCCTAGAGTCCTGGAATCGAGCCCCACATAGGGCTCCTTGCTCAGCGGGGAGCCTGCTTCTCCCTCTCCCTGCTACTCCGCCTGCTTGTGCTCTCTCTCTCTGTCAAATAAATAAATAAATAAATAAAAATCTTAAAAAAAAAACTGGTTAAATCCTCTCGTGTATCAAAAAGCTATAGCAAATGCCAGAAGAAATATAAGAAGCTTGTCAAAGAATGAAAAAGATAAAAATTTGGCCTAAGGCTTGAAAGGGAAAAATGAAGCCAGAAGAAATTTTCAAGTAAATCTAACAAAATCAACACTTGGAAGATAATTATTTTCAGAAAAAAAAAGTACATTTAAAAATAAATTTCTGATGTTCATTTTCCCATAAAGTGAACCCTGTGAGAGTGCCTGGTTCCATATATAGGGTAAGTGGATTTGATGAAAACATGAGTTTCATCAACATCTGGGAAAGCTAATCACACTTAGGAAGCAACTGTTGGCATTGGTTTCTAGAGAAAGAAGCCTGGGAAATGTTGCATTGTTTTATACTCAGGGTGAAAGAAGAAATAAATTGTTGGAGGGAAGACTCTCAAATTCTGTTATCTATGTTGAAGTTCCTTGGCAGCAGGAATGAGAAAGAAAATATTTGAAACTGCAGCTAGACAAGGATGATGTGAAAGGTGGGGGATAAAAGGAAAAAATATTTAGGATCCCATATACTGCAAATATATTTAAATGAAGAGGTAAACAAACATTTTGTTATTAAAGCATTAGATCAGATGAAAGAGTATATGTGAATGTATTCTGGAAATATACTAAGCCAAGACAAAGTTGGACTCCTCATAGTATAATCTGAAGCTGAATTCTCTGTTGCGCTAATAAGGACCAAAGAAAATGTTAATTTCTCTTTTATTCCCCTGTTGGTTCTTTCTCTCCTCATTTAACATTATCTCTAAGATAACTTGGATAGTGAATAAAAATGCAGATAAAAATGTAAGTGAAAAATAATGTGACACTTTCTCCAACTACTTACTTTTTACAACAGCCCAGTATGATAAAAGGGTTTTTGTTAGGACTCTGCCATTAACTTATGTTCTGAAGGAAGGTTTTGTTTTGTTTTGTTTATAAAAATGAAGTTTAGCATTCCCTTGGGCCTGAAACTTAGACTCCTACTACACAAATTCAGTTATATGTATTTTGTATATTCATATAGGACTACAAGGTCTTTTCCCTTATTTTTTAAAACTTCTGGTTAAAAGAATCACAGTGTAGGTATATGACAAATTTCTTTCTGAACTAACTTATTAAAATGTAACATTGCTTTAAAGTGGTATATGTTTGCTGTTTGCTTTGCTCTCTCTCTCTACAGTACTCATGATGTATTCTAAAATTTTGGCATAGAAACTACATTAGTTAAGAGTAATTTATTGGATGGATACTGGGGTATCTTCCAAGCTCCACATGGAAATGCATTTGAGCTTCAACATCTATCTAGAATCATGATTTTCAAATCTACCTGCCCCTTACCTTTAGTCTGATGGGGTTTTTAAAAAATCTTGGCTCCGGGCGCCTGGGTGGCTCAGTCGTTAAGCGTCTGCCTTCAGCTGAGGTCATGATCCCAGGATCCTGGGATGGAGTCCCACATCAGGCTCCCTGCTCGGCGGGAAGCCTGCTTCTCCCTCCCCCACTCCGCCTGCTTGTGTTCCCTCTCTCACTGTGTCTCTCTCTGTCAAATAAATAAATAAAATCTTAAGAAAAATCTTGGCTCCACCCAAAGAGACTCTGATTTAATTATTCTGGTGTAGGGCCCAGAAATTAAGTACTGCTTCTACCTATAGTGTTTTGATGGAATCAGGATATCTCCCCTCTCCATCTCTTTCCTGCCTCTCTGTATGGTGCTTGTTTTCTAATTACAGGCTGGCTTTTTCTGTCTGAGTTCACAAGGCAGAAAATGGTCCCTGAACCAACTGACTGTGGAGTGAGGGGGTGGTCATCTTGTAAAAGCTTGGTTCTCTCTGTAGTAACCTCAAGATGAAATGTAGTCCATGTCCATGAGTAGATATGCAGTTTCTAGAAAAAGGGGCCTGGGGCAGATAATATTCGAGCATCCAGTTATAGACGGATTACCTAGGACTTTTATCTCTCTTTTCCATGCTGACACATGAAATAGGACATTTCAACAAAAACTTATCTAACTACATTTTTTTAGTAATATTTTTGATTGAATGTTTTCACTTTAATAATGAAATTATTTTTCCTTTAAACTGGCTTGATTCTGTGTTTGTTAGTTTCCATGAAAACTTTTTTCTTCTTTTGTGCAGATGTATGCATCTGCCCTTTGGTGGCATCCATCATGTTCTTGAACCTTAGTTTATCTGATGGAAGGGGCTGGGAGAGGTGGAAGGAAGGATAGGGAAGAGAAGGAGTGGGAGTGTTAGGTGTATGTGATGGAACAATGATTTTCTTTTCTTTTCTTTTCTTTTTTTAAGATTTTATTTATTTATTTGACAGAGAGAGAGGGAACACAAGCAGGGGGGTGGGAGAGGGAGAAGCAAGCCTCCTGTGGAGCAGGGAGCCTGATGTGGGGCTCTATCCCAGGACACTGGGATCATGACCTGAGCCGAAGGCAGATGCTTAATGACTGAGCCACCCAGGCGCCTCAATGATTTTCTTTTCTGACTACCTGGTAGAGAACCACAAAAGTGACAGAGCTTCTCTAAAAATAGACTTACTGATAATTAAGCAAGAATTTCATCGCCTTTGATGTTGTTGATGCTTCTCAGACATAAAGTGTCATCACCTGCTTCCTTCTGTTCTTGAAACTAGTTCTTTATGACTTTTTCCCCAACATCAAAAATATATTCATGTTTAGCTTTTCAAAGCTTCTGAAGCTACAACTTGTCCAGTCAGGAAAAAACAAACAAATATAATGTCCTGGCAGGGGCTCTGTGTTGTTTGTTTGTTTGCTACTAAGTGTGTTTTATCTCCCATTATCTCTGCATTTATCACTCAGATAATGGGGCTTTGTCAAAGAAGAGGAGGGTTTTGTCAGTGTCTCTTCAAAAAAACATTGGAAAAGAGCTCATTTTGACTTCAGTTTGGTCTGTACCAATTCATAGTAAAAGTTATCATATCACAGGAGATTAGCACTCCCTACAATGTCCATACTTCTCAAAACCACTAGATTTTTGCTGTGATAAACAGTCCATGCTGGTTAGAATTGCAGCCCTTTGTAGACAACTTCAATGCACTGAAACCTTTTGGGAATCTGACGCATCTTGACTAATAGGTCTAATTATCATAATTTGGGGCAAATGTTAAATTAAGAGAATTACCACCCCCACTAGGAGCCCATTGACATGCAGACATCCCTTTATTTAAGAAATATTAACTGGATTTGAAGCATTTAAATATAAGGTACACATTTTTCCCATAGTCTTCCTCTACTAAAATTAAAATTAAGAAAATAACATGAGAGTAGTAAACAATGTCTGTCCCTATGAAATCCAGAGTGATGTCAATGCTGCTTGTGTAAGGATGCAGTATTGTGAAGTTTGATAACTTAGACTTTGTGTTTAGATGGTTCCAGGTTCAGATTTCAACTCTATCACTGTGCAACATTGGGAAAGCTATATAATATTTCTGAATCTCAATTCTTTGCATCTAAGAATGGTGCTATGGTTTTTCATAAGATTGTTGTATAGTTTAGATGGGTTACTGAATGTGGCTAGGAGGTAGCACTGGGCTGGGAGACTTTTTATATAGTATTTCTCTAGCAGCAATCTGATGCCTAATCTGACCTCAAAGTTCTTGTGAGTAGTCTCTAGGAGAAATATTTACACGAATCATATTTTTTTTTAATTTTAAGATTATTTATTTATTTTTTTATTTGAGAGAGAGAGAATGAGAGAGAGAGAGCACGAGAGGGAAGAGGGCAGAGGGAGAAGCAGACCCCCTGCCGAGCAAGGAGCCCGATGCGGGACTCGATCCCGGGACTCCAGGATCATGACCTGAGCCAAAGGCAGTCGCTTAACCAACTGAGCCACCCAGGCGCCCCTACACGAATCATATTTAAATGAATTTTATTGAGATAATAGTAGATTCATATGCAGTTGTAAAAAAAAATAATTTAGAGAAATCCTTGAACATTTCACCCAGTCCCCCTATTAGTCATTTTGTAAAAGTAGTATAATACCACATCCAGCATATTGGCACTGATACACTTGATCTTAGATTTCTCCAGCTTTACTTACACTCGTGTGTGTGTGTGTGTGTGTGTGTGTTGTGGGGGGGGGAGGATTTAGTTGTATATAATTTTATCACCACTGTAGGTTTGTATATCCAGTAACAGTCTTGATACTGAACATACCACTATCACAAGTATCCCTCATATTGCCCCTATATAACCATGCCCACCTCCCTCCAGTTGCCTCATATATTTTTCCCCCTCATAAACACTAGAAACCAGGAATCTAACCTCCATTTCTAAAACTTCGTTATTTGAAAAGTGTTGTATAAATGGAATCATGCAGAATGTGACCTTTGGGGACTGGCTTTTTTTACTCAATGCAATTCCCTGGAAATCCATCAAAAGCACATATATCCCTAGTTTGTTCTTTTTATTGCTGAGTTACATGTTGTGCATATACTACACAGTTTGCTCTTAGCTATCATCTATTTTTTTTAAATCTTTATTTTCCTTAAAGATTTTATTTATTTATTTGAGAACATGAGCACACGCCTATGAGAGAGAGAGCACACGGAGAGGGAGAAGCACAGAGCAAGGAGCCTGATGCGGAACTCGACCCCAGGACCCTGGGATCATGACCTGAGCCGAAGGGAGACATAAATTAACTGACTGAGCCGCGCAGGTGCCCCAACTATTCATCTATTGAAGGACATCTGGCTGTTTTTGGCTGTTATGAATAAAGATTCTATGACTTTTGTGTGAATATACATTTCTGTTTCTTTGTGATAAATGCCTGAGATGCTGTGGTAGTTGCATGTTTTGTTCTGAGAAACTGCCAAGTTTTTCCAGAATGGCTATATCATTTCATTTTACATACAATGTAAATGTATCAGTGATAATTTTCTCTGGATCTTTGCCAACATTTCATGTGGCAACCATTTTTATTTTGGCCATTCTGTTAGGTATATAGTAATATCTCATGGTAGTTTTAATTTGCATTTCCTAATGGCTAATGATGTTGAACATCTGTCTTTTCATAAGTTTACTTGCCATCTGTATATCTTCAGTGAAGTATCTGTTCATGTCTTTTATCATTTTCTAATTGTATTCTTTTTTTACTGTTTAGTTTTGAGACTTCTTTTTATATTCTATAGTTCTTTGTTGAATATGTGGTTTGCAAATACTTTCTCCTTGTCCTTGCCTTTTCATCCTCTTCTTTCTGCTTGCCATTGGGCTAATTGCCCCTTTTTATCTAATTTCTTATCAGATATACAATTTTCAAATATTTTCTCCTATTCAGTAGATTATCTTTTCATTTTGTTGATGGTTTCCTTTGCTGTGCAGAAGCTCTGTAGTTTGATAGTTCCACCTGTGTATTTTTGTTTTTTTGTTTGTTTTCTTTTGGTGTCAAATCCAAAAAATCACCAAGACCAATGTCAAAGAGCTTACCACTAATGTTTTCTTCTAGGAGTTTTACAGTTTCAGGTCTTACATTCAATCATTAATCTGTCTTTAGTTAATTTTTGTATATGGTGTAAGATAGTGGTCCAGTTTTATTCTATTTTATGTAACTCCAGTTTTCCCAGAATCATTTATTACAGAAACCGTCCATTTTTATTCTTGGCTCCTTTGTCATAAATTAATTGACCTTATTTGTGGGGGTTCATTTCTTGGCTCTATATTCTGTTCCATTGATTTATGCATCTGTTTTTATGACAGTACCATACTGTTTTAGTAAATGATTTTTTAAATTATTGAATGCAATGTAAATTAAATGAATCTACCTATGAATACCGAAAATAATGGTGAAATGTTATAATAAAGAATATAATATGCAGAATATATATAATTCACATGCTATTATGTTCTTAATCCTAACTCTCTTTCATTTAAATATTTAAAAACCTGATCTTAAAATTATTTTTCTAATGATCTAACTTGTGATTTAGCAATGAAGGATGTCATCAATGGACAAAGAATTTTAAAAAAAAGAATGGATTGTTTTAACATAATTATTTTTCTAAAACTAACAACAATATTGTAAAGCCACTAATTTGCACAAACTCCTTTTTTTTTTTTTTAAGATTTTATTTGTTTATTTGCTAGAGAGAGAGAGAGAGAGTGACAGTACAAGCAGGGGGAGTGTCAGGAGGAGGGAGAAGCAGGCTCCCCACCGAGCAAGGAGCCCGATGTGGGACTCGATCCCAGGACCCTGGGATCATGACCTAAGCCGAAGGCAGACGCTCAACTGACTGAGACACCCAGGCATCCCTGCACAAACTCTTTTTTATAATACTTTTAAACTCACTAGATGAAAATGCACATATGTATTCATGTATATTATTGGAACTTGCAATGGAAGTTTTAATTTGTATGGCCACATTTTAGTGAGGAACATGGGAAATTTCATAACTTATCCAACATCCAGTAGGTAACGTGTGATGGAAGTGGTATTCAGATGTGCATTTGCTACATTTCAAAGCTTACGGTTTCCCATTCTAGACCAAATGACAAAGATTTAGCTTGCTCCAATGTGTAAAGTGATACTGCCCTCTGGTCAGGACTGGCTTCATGGGCCTGGGAACTGTGCAGTAAGAAAGGGCCCCATGCTTGGTTTAATGTACTGCTGTTGCCATCTTGAAATTTTATTGGTATTTGAATAAGTGACACTGCATTTTTAGTTTGCACTGGGCCCAGAAAATTATGTAGCTGGTCCTGCTCCAGAAAATATCTCAACTTTTAACACTCTTCATGTTTAAAGATACAATAAAACCAATCCTAATCAATAAGCAAGATCATTTTGGACAATTTTGAGACTGATTTCTTCTCATCATTAGTAAAACAGCTTCACCTCTCAGATATCAGTTATCTCTTTCCTATGAGAATGGTACTCATTGATCCTGAATGTGTTGTGCTCACTTGTTGCTGAAGTGCTCTTCACCAATGGTGATGCTTCTGGAGCTCTCCAAAGGAAGATATCCTGCTGGGAATGAATGCCCCTTCATTTGGCTTAAGCAAACTTCTTAGCAAACAATAGGACTTGGAACAAAAGTAACTTCCTCTGATTTACTGAAGGGATACTTTGACCTTTCTTTAAACTAGTAAATACTAAATCTGTGGATGGGGGTGGTGGGGGAGAGAAAGAGAGAGAGACAGACAGACAGACAATAACTCTGGATAGACTTTGTCTCCCACCTAGAAAGAATGTATGGTTCTCTCATTGTGTTTCTATAGCACTTTATGTAAATCTCATTAATTTCCCTTATCACCTTTCAGAGTTGTTACTGGCACCTGTTAGAGTTGTTATTGGTTTAAATGTGTTTGTCCCTTACTAGGCTACTTAAGTAGTGGATGGAATACAGTCTTATTCATCTTTTTTATTTTTGGACCCTTAAAATTTAGCCAAATTTTGTTGGAATGTTTGAAGAAATTAAATGCCAAATTTCCCTTGTAGCCATATTTTGGCAACTGTATATCTCAATTGTAATTATGCATTTTTCAGGTGAGGGAAAACTTCCCCAAACTAAAACTTAATGAATCCCCCAAATGGATACATAAGTGCTTCATTACCTAAAAGCAATGTTTCCAATTAGTTTCCACCTCCGGGTTTTATTTTCCCAGTGTGATTTAGCTAATGTTTTAGCTAAAAAGAAAGTGAGCCTCTGATTAAACTAGTGTCCTAGCATAAGACAAAGTGATTAACATAAATCTATCTCTAATAGCATTTGACAAAATCCACTGCTAATTATTTAGCCAGCTACAGATGTACTTGTCCAGTAGTGGGATCATAAAGATTCTTTTTACCTTTTTCTTCATTTGATTTTCTTTTTCCTGGAATATGGCAATATGGCATTCACATACTAACTATGAGCTTCTCTTGAAAGACACAGTGCAACTGAGGATATGCTCTTTGTTGAAATGAGCAGTTTTTTTTACATTAAGAAAAAGAAAAAAATATATATATTTCAGGAGTCATAAGGCCAAACTAATTACTCAAAACCTTGTGACTGCTAACAAAGATGTAAAGCAGACATAGAAATGCCAATATTACAGCAATTACTTCAGAGTACAAAGCATGATAGAACAATTCCCAACTTATTTTTTTTTAGGTCATACCAGTGGTATGCTGGACCCAGCTTGTACAGGCTGAGAAGAGCCAATGGAGAGCATCTCTTCTCAACTCTGCATTCAGTGGCATCACATTGATAGACTGAAATCAGCTGTCATGGGAATATGTTCACCAAGGTAATCACCAATCACTATAAACCAAGGCCTTTTATTCTCCTGGAAAGCCAATGATTGCACATCCATCAGCAGACCACTGCTGATTTTGATCCTGATTCCATAACAGGAATATTACAAGAAGAGAAAATTACAGACTAAAATCACTCATGAGCACAGTAAATATCTTTAACAGAATATCAACTAATATAGCTGAGCAAAAACAAACAAAACATTATGATTGATATAATCCCAAATCAATCAATGTGGTTCACTAGCCCATCAGAATAGGGAGAAAAATCATATTACCTTATCACTAGATGCATAAAAGTCATATAATTAAATTTAAGTTGGTAAAAATCTCAGCAATCTAGAAAATAGAGTTAAACTTTTTCAATCTGGCTAAGAGTAGTTGCCAAAAACCTAGAGCTGACTACATATGAATGAAATATCAAAAAATTTTCCCTTAAAGAAAGTTGGGAACAAAGCAAAAATGTCTACTGCCAATACTTTTATTCACCATAATATTGGAGGCCCTATCCAATTCAAAAAAGCAAGAAAAAAAAGCAAATCCATAAAGATTGGGAACTGTAAAGTATAATTATTTTTATTGACCAATGACAATTATGTGTACAAAAAACTAAAAAAACTCTACAAAGAAATTATTAGAACTAATAAGTAAATTTAGCAAGGTGATAGTATACAAATCAATATGCACAAAATGACTTGTATTTCCATGTGCTAGAGACAAAAATTAGGAAATGTAATTTAAAAGATGCCATGTACAACAGCACCAAAACAAATATCACCAAAAGTCAAATATCTAGTAAAACAAGGTAATGAAAAATGTGTAAAATCTCTATTCTGTTAAGTATAAAACCTACATAACAGAAATAAAGACCTACATAAAAGAGAGATATACCATGTTCTCAGATTAGATGTCTTAATATTATTAAAGTATCATTTCTCCTCAAATTGATCTATGGATTCAATGAATTTCCAAACAAAAATCCCAGCAAGTTATTTTATTTTTTTTGTGGAAAATGCAGAGTAGCCAGAAACCTCTAAGTCTTTATCTGTGTTTGGCTTTTTAACTATTCACATGCTATTCATTAATACATTAAAAGTTAATTTAAAAAAATTCTCCACATGTCCCCAGTTTTCTTGCTATGTGGCAACTAGATAGTCCAGAAGAGAGCCTGAGATGTAAACTTGAGGAATATCAGCATCTAAGGGATAGACACAGGAGGAAGGCTAAGAGACTGAGAATAAGTGAGAAGTGGGGAATCAACTCAGAGATTGAGTTATCTGGAAACCAGTGAAAGGGAAGAGTTCAGGGGTCAGCACCAAAATGCTCAGAGCAGTCAAGTAAGGTAAGATCTAAAAGTATCTAAAATAAGAGAATGGTGGAAATGCAGGAGAAATCACAGTGAACTCTGTGCTAAATAGGAGGTGAGGAAGTAGAGAAAGAGAAAATTTAAGTTTATATATGAAAGAAAAACAAAAATTTTAGAGGTAGATACGTGATTGAGGGGAATTTGAGGAAAATAAGAAAATGCTATTTAAATACTGATAAGAAAAATATTTTTGAGAGTAGTTCTTAAACGTGACTGCACATAAGAATCACCTGGAGATCTTTTAAAAATTCCTGTGTGTAGGGGCGCCTGGGTGGCTCAGTCGGTTAAGCGACTGCCTTCGGCTCAGGTCATGATCCTGGAGTCCCGGGATCGAGTCCCACATCAGGCTCCCTGCTCAGCAGGGGGTCTGCTTTTCCCTCTGACCCTCCTCCCTCTCGTGCTCTCTGTCTCTCATTCTCTCTCTCAAATAAATAAATAAAATCTTTAAAAAAAAAAAAATTCCTGTGTGTATGTGGGGGCAGAAGGCAGATGGGGAATTTCTATGATATTAAAAATGTTCTTAAAATTGCTCTTAAGAAAAATTTATTTAAAAAAAAATCCAGTACCCAGGCTGTATCTTAGATGAATGAAATAAATCGCTGGGGATAGGTTCAAAGCATCAATAGCTTCTTAAGCTCCCAGGTAACTCCAATGTGTAAATAAGTCTAAGAGCCACTGCACCCAATTCTAGGGCTTCTCATACTTGAGTGACAAAATTACCTGAGAATTTGTTAAAACATATATGTCTAGCATGGGGCCTATGAATTTGCCTTTTTTAAGAAACTCCCAGATTATGTTAATGTTGCTGATTCAAAGACCACACATTGAGTAACATTCTGCTCTAGGGAGGGAGATTGAAGAGAAAGGAGAGAAAGGAGTAATTGAGTGGGTAAGATGCTTTGGGAGGGTGAAAGCATCTGGGACACCAGTGGTTTGGTTGCCTTTTTGGTGGGAAGAAAGTTAGGTGCCTCTTCTTTTGTGACAAGACCAAAAAAAGAAAGTATGAATGTGAATTCAAATAAATTTGCTGATGGATTAGTAGGAAGTTAAGGAAGGTCTGCTTTGATGACTTCAAGCATTTTACTCTAGTCCTAGCGGTATAGGATGGTCACATGTACCTGACACATACATACATAGTCATGAAGTGACCATCTACAACAATTTCTGATGTTTGACACCAACATTAAATTCCAGACTATGACATCCAGATTACATTGATGTATGTAACCAGGACATATTAGCCCAAGAAGTGTGTGCAGTTATAACCACATTGATTCTAGCATTTGTTTTCTCACATAAAAACCAAGAAAACAGTGCTATACTACCAGTGTGTCCAATATCTGTACAAAAACAAAGATGCCTCTTTTGCTTAGACAAAGGACAGTCATTCAATAGACTTTTGTTTATAAACATACAGAATCCATGCTAGGCCAAACTAATCCAAACCCAAAACTTCTCTAGTCATCTAGTAGTTTGGATACTGATAATTGTCCAAAATTATCCTGCAAAATTTGCTTGTGGAACAGATGCCAACTGATCCAATTGTATTGCTAGGAATGATGATTCCTACATGATGGTTGTGGAACAGTTCTGAGAACACAGTCATTCGAGGGTAGAAAGGGCCAGCAAAGTTGACATTTCAGATGCACATGCAAAGGCAATAGATACCGAAGTTCTTGGTAGAGATGGGAAAATTCCAAGTGATGGTTCCCATGAGCTGACATAATTGTTTGGGTTTTATTAAATCAATGATGCATTCTATAGGATATACCTGAAGATCCCCAACCATGGTGTTTGAAGATAGGGCCATTTAGATGATTCCAGTGATTCTCTAAAATGTTCAATAGATCTTCATGATCTGCTCAACTTGGTCCCTTCAGCAGCTCATAGAATTCTAGCTGAAATTTATTCTAGGGCAAAAGTTTTCAAAGTCCCCCTCAGCAGTAGTAGTAGAACTGGGAACTTGTTAGAAATGCAAATTATTACCAAGATTTATGGAATCAGATACTTTGGGGATGGGATACAGCAGTCTGAGTTTTAATAATCCCTCCAGATGATTTTGATGCATAGTAAAGTTTGAGGACCACAATTGTAATTAATGGCCAGAAGTTAATAACCAGAAGCACTGGGTTTTCCCAAAAATGGCAGCACTCACCTGTCCGTGAATTATTTTGGTGGATGACTTGGAAAATATTTTCTAGCATGATCTACTTTTCTCAGAAAGTGATAGGGTGTCATATCCACATACATAGTTGGTGAGACTAATAAGTATTATATTTTTATGCACAATAACATCTTATTTTGAAGTGCACTTTTAAATTCCTGTCAGCTTGTTCTAAAACTCTATTGGATTGGTTCTGTAAGGCAATTAAAAATCTCATTTGCTCCCTATCAAATATATTCACTGGCTGATAATTTCGTGAATGGGAGTCCCACATATTCACATATTCAACAATTGAAAAAAATGAGGCACCCAGGTAATGCTGCTTCTCAGCAGTTTCACATTCAGAAAACAAATAAAACAACAACAAACCTACTCATGTAGCTGTTACCTTCAATAACTGATAGAAATCAAATACTCTTTAAAGTATCAATAACAATAACAACAATACTTAACTCAAATACCTGCTGACTCAGTAGCTTCCTACCAGGTATTAGCAGGATATCACTAGTCTCCCAGCCACTCCTCATAATGTCGAGTCATGCCAGACAGTATACCCTAGAGGTACTCCATGTATTTTTCAAAAGTCAGTCTCCCCCTGCTAGTTCCCTCAGTGTATGCTGTTCTCTGATTCTTGTACTCTTGCTTCCATTTCTGTCTCTAAAATTATCTGAAGAAGCCTCAACTATGCCATGACCTGTTATGGGAATGTCGATGTTTATACCAAGGACACTCACTGGGTGAAGGTACTGTCAGAGTTCCCAGTCCTTACAGTGCTAGAAGAGCATCACATCATCTATAAAAGTAGAACTAAACTGTGTCCCTGAAATACTTTGACCCATGTCAGAATGCCCACATGATCTCTTCTTGATCAATTTTACCAGCTTCTGACCCCTAATGCCCAAATCATAAAGGGTGAGACTGGAAAGAGACACTGTAGCTTATACTTAATCTTCCTCTTTCTCCTGTAACTGTTCTATTCATGAGATGCATTTGATAAGTTGTGAGCTGAAGACAAGTTTATTTTTTCCAACATATCCTATCTAAATAGTTTAGAATCTTGTACTGGAATGTGAGCATTGAAATCTTAATGTTTTGTGCTTGGACTTTGGAAGCCTGGCCAAAACAAAAAGTAGAAATATTCAATTTTAACATCCTCCTAACAACTTCAAGCAAAACTCTAAAAAAGTGTTTATATCTCTATAAACAAGGCAAACAAACAAGATACCAGTTTGTGAACAGTGTATTAGCATTTCTTCATATACTAATGTTCTATTGGGAGTATATGAATATCTGAACTATCAACATTCAATTAAATGTGGCTGTAATAATGCTGTCTAATATATACTAAGTATTCCGTGTGTACCATGCATTGTATTAAAATTTTCTAATTTTATGTTCCAAGCCGTGCTTTAAGTAGGTACTTTCACCACATATAAAATTTAGAGGGGCTGAGTACTTTGCCCTGGTGATGCCAAAGCCTGATCCAATCAGACCTGGATGGAGAAGGAAAAGTAGATGTGTCTTCCAGGGGCTGCAGGCAGATAAGTTTCACAGAAGGAACTATGAATGAGACAGATAATTTGGAAATGAAATTGCTCCACAAAATTTGGGAGTAAAAAATATTTTCTTCTTTAAATTGACTTGGTTCCAAGTCTTTTCTCACCAGTGTGGTAAGAGATTCAGCCTTATGTATTTTTTTTTCCTGAGGCTGTGTGGGTCATCCTCCCACTAAAAGTTTGTGAAGACTCCTGGGGAATGTTACAAAGTATAGAAAATGGTGGTGGGTTCACCTGGGTAGCTTAGTTGGTTAAGCGGCTGCCTTCAGCTCAGGTCATGATCCCAGAGTCCTGGGATCAAGCCCTGCGTTGGGCTCCCTGCTCAGCGGGGAGTCTGCTTCTCCCTCTCCCTTTCCCCCTCCCCCCTGCTCATGCTCACTCTCTCTCTCTCAAATAAATAAATAAAATCCTAAAAAAAAAAAAAAAAGAAAAGAAAAGAAAAGAAAACTGGGAAAAAGTTCATAGGCCAAAGTCCTTTAGTCCTCTGGAAGGCAGGGAAATATGGTGTTCTATATGTGAATCTCCCAGGCCACAGCTGTTATCACAGATGTTACCCAATAAACATCTTTTGGAGTACATGTGGGTCCATTTACCTCTGCCTCACTGAAGAAGGAGTACATGGCTCTTAAGATGAGCCACTTCTGACTCATTCAAAGTTTTGATTCCATCTTTCTAGAATGATCTAGGTAACATCCATTCTAAGCATGAGATTTTGCAAACAAAAACCTGCCATTTTCTTCTTCAGACAGAGATCCTTATCACTAGGATAGACTTTATCTAGAACATGAAATGGCAAGCCCTTGTAACAAGGGCTGCTCTATCCAGACACTTTTGTAAGAAGGAAAAATAACCTTTGAGTGGAAATAGTCGGCTTCATTTTATTACATTTCACTGACTCTTTATCTCTTTTGCTTCCCTTAAGACAGTATCTGTCTAGTTCTGGTATAGGATGACCTGTTCCTTGGAATTTGTCTCCCATTGAAACCAACCATATCTAAGAGGCATCATAAATAATGATTAGTTAATTACACAATGAGATAGAATTGAAAAATAAAATCACATGTGAAAAGCTGTTTCATAGGTAATACTGCCTTAGTCAGTATGGGGTGTTAGAATACTATGGACTGAGTGGCTTATAAACAACAGAGATGTTTTTCTCACTTCTCAAGGCTGGGAAGTCTAAGATAAAGGTACTGGCAGATTAAGTGTCTGATGAGGGTCCATCTACTGATTCATAGTAGGCTGTTTTCTTGCAATAATTTTACATGTTGAAAGGACAAAGGAGCTCTCTTGGGCCTCTTGAGAAAGGGCACCAATGCCATTTGTGAGGGCTCCACTCTCATGACCTAATCATATCTCAAAGGCCACCTCCAAATACTATCACACTGGGGATTAGGTTTCAACATATGAATTTTGGGGAACACAAATATTCAGTCTATAGCAAACATAAATCAAGAAAAATCACCTGTTAAATAATATGGTGGATTATAAAAAAATGTCCACAGCATCTTCCATTAAGGAGTGGGATCTCTTTCAACATCCCTTGAATTTGGATTTAGCCATGTGTCTTAAATTGGCCAATGGGATGCTAACAAACTTGTTGCAAGGAGAGGCTTGAAAAGCGCTTGTGCATAAGAATGTGTTTTCTGGCTGTGTTTGAAACTCATCCATCATATAAAGAAGCTAGACTAGCCATGAGGAAGTCCGGACACAGAAGCCAGTCTTAAAAAGAAAAGTAGATGTGGCTTTTTCCAGTAGAATGGACTAGATCTTATACATGGAAAGCCACACATTTTTTAAGAGAGTAGGATAAGTATAAACTAAAAGAGACAGACAGTTTAAAATGAAAAGACACTTTTGTCTCCAACTTTCTGTAGGCAGGCAACAGGCTGCAAATTCTACTCTGTCAAAAACATGGTCATTTCATTTAGAAAAAGAAAAATGTCTCAGATGACAGAGCCAAAATCCCAGAGGGCACAGCCATGGAGAACAATAAACGTGGGGAAAAAGCCGCTGCCCAGAGGACAGGATATTCTTGGGGCGCCTGGGTGGTTCAGTGGGTTAAGCGTCTGTCTTCAGCTCAGGTCATGATCCCAGGGACCTGGGATTGAGTCCCGCATCGGGCTCCCTGCTCTGTGCAGAGCCTGCTTCTCCTTCTCCTGCCCACTTGTGCTCTCTCTCTATCTCTGTCTCTCTCTCTCAAAAAATAAATAAAATCTAAAAAAAAAAAATTAAAAAAAATTTTCCACTTTCCATCTTTTCTTCAGTAAGTATTTACAGTTATACATTGCTGTTTAACTTTACTTGCATTCTAAAAACTTTGATATCATATTTTAGTTATTATACAATTTGATATATTTTAAATTTTTATTATGCATTACTTTTATCCCTGAATTATGTACACAATTCCATATATACAAAATATTTAAAATATGTATTTTTATAAATTTCTAATTTAATGTTATTTGCTCTGACACCAAGGTCCAGGTGATATCAATTCCCTAAATTTGTTGAGACTTGCTTCTTGGATCCATTATGAAAATAATTCTTGTAAAAACCTTTGTTTGATAGGGAGAGGTTAAAAATGGCAGAGGAGTAGGGGACCCTATTCCAACCGGTCCCCAGAATTGAGCTAGATATCTACCAGACCACTCTGAACACCCACAAAATCAGCCCAAGATGTAAGAAGATAGATCTGGATCTCTACAAACAGAATATTGCAAGCAGTTGGTTTCGAGGTAGGAAGTGGGGAGCCATGATTCCGTGGGCAGATATCGGAGGATAAATGGAAAGTGGAGGGAGCCCAGCCCTCGGGATCCTACACTGCTGGTGAGTGATAGCCTCCTGTGCTGGGGATGGGGCACAGACTCGCAGATCAGTAGCAACGGGGAAAGGACTTTAGGGCAGCTCCCCAGACGGAAACCCAGAGCAGCAGGGCCATGGGTGCAAACCAGGGGCGGCTGGTGGTTTTAGAACCACAAAGGGCTGAGACATTCCCTGACCTGGGGACGAGGACTGGAAGCACTGCTGAAGGGCACACAACTCAGGACGCTTCAGTTTATAGCAGCACAGACAGAAACAGAGATAGTGTGGCCTGGAGAGCTCACTGAAGAGCAGACTGTGATCTCTCTGCTCTGAGGCAGAGGGTTGGAAATGATCTCTTCTGCTCTGACTCTCAGAAGGGACACAGAAAGCCTCCAGGGAAAGCCACCAGGGAACAAAAGCCTCCAAAACCAGTTTCCACTGAGCCCATCCCCCACCACAGGGGCAGGGCAACTCTGCCCAAACAGGGTTGCCTGAGTAACAGCATGGCAGGCCCCTCCCCAAGAGCCATGCTGGAAAAACAAGAGGCCAGCAAACCTAAGGTCCCTATAAAACAGGCGCATCTTGCTTGGGTTGTGGTCAATAATTTGGACTCTGTACATTCCCTCAACCACCCCTCAACAGAATGACTAGGAGGAGGAAACTCCAAAATAGGAAAGACTCAGAGACCATGACTTATGCCACAGAATTACAAATGGATTCAGATATAACCAAGATGTCAGAGATGGAATTCAGGGTAGCAATTGTGAAGATGATAGCTAGAATGGAGAAGTCGATTAATGGCAACATAGAGTCTCTAAGGGCAGAAATGAAAGCTGAATTGGCAGAATTTAAAAATGCTATCAATGAGATCCAATCTAATCTAGATAATCTAACAGCGAGGGTAAGCGAGGCAGAAGAATGAATTAGTGATTTAGAAGACCAATTAATAGACAAGAAGGGAAAAGAGGAGGCCAGGGGAAAACAACTCAGAATCCATGAAAATAGAATCAGAGAAATAAGTGACACCATGAAACGTTCCAATGTCAGGATCCCTGAGGGGGTGGAGAGAGAGAGAGGACTGGAAGATATATTTGAGGATATCATAGCTGAGAAATTCCCTAATCTGGGGAATGAAACAAACATTCGTGTCCTAGAGGAAGAGAAGACCCCTCCCAAGATCAAGGAAAACAGGCCAACACCTCGGCATGTAATAGTAAAACTCGCAAATCTTAGAACCAAGGAAACCATCTTAAGGGCAGTTAGGGGGAAGAGATTCCTTATGTACAGAGGGAGAAACATCAGAATAATGTCAGACCTGTCCACAGAGACATGGCAAGCCAGAAAGGGCTGGCAAGACATATTCAGGATACTAAACAAGAAGAACATGCAGCCAAGAATACTTTATCCAGTAAGGCTGTCATTTAGAATGGATGGAGAGAATCAGAGCTTCCAAGACCAGCAGAAACTGAAAGAATATGTGACCACTAAGCCGGCCCTGCAAGAAATGTTAAGGGGGGTTCTATAAAAGGAGAAAGACCCCAAGACTGATATAGAACAGAAATTTACAGAGACAATCTATAGAAACAAGGACTTCACAGGCAACATGATGACAATAAATTCATATCTTTCAATAATCACTCTCAATGTGAACAGCCTAAATGCTCCCATAAAATGGCCCAGGGTTGCAGATTGGATAAAAAGACAGGACCCATCCATATGCTGTCTATAAGAGACTCATTTTGAACCTAAAGATACATCCAGACTGAAAGTGAAGGGATGGAGATCCATCTTCCATGCCAACGGACCTCAAAAGAAAGCTGGGGTAGCAATTCTTATATCAGACAAATTAGATTTTAATCTAAAGACTGTAGTTAGAGACACAGAAGGACACCCTATCATTCTTAAAAGGTCTACCCAAAAAGAAGATCCAACAATTGTAAATATCCACACCCCCAACATGGGAGCAGCCATATACATAAGCCAGCTATTAACCAAAATAAAGAGTCCTATTGATAACAACACATTAATTGTAGGGGACCTCAATACTCCACTCTCAGCAATGGACAGATCATCTAAGCAGAAAATCCACAAAGAAACAAGAGCTTGGAATGACACACTGCACCAGATGGACCTCATAGATATATACAGAACATTCCACCTTAAAACAACAGAATACTCATTCTTCTCAAGCGCACATGGAACTTTCTCCAGAATAGACCACATACTGAGTCACAAATCAGTTCTCAACTGATACCAAAAGATTGGGATTATTCCCTGCATCTTCTCAGACCATAATGCTTTAAAACTGGAAATAAATCACAAGAAAAAAATTTGGAGGAAATTCAAACACTTGGAAGCTAAAGACCACTCTGCTCAAGAATGTTTGGGTCAACCAGGAAATAAAGAAAAACTTAAACAATTCAGGGAAACCAATGAAAATGAATACACATCAGTCCAAAACCTATGGGATACTGCAAAGGCGGTCCTAAGGGGGAAATACATAGCCATCCAAGCCTCACTCAAAAAAATAGAAAAATCCCGAATTCACCAACTAACTCTACACCTTAAAGAACTGGAGAAAAGGCAACAAACGATGCTTAAGCCACGCATTGGAAGAGAAATAATTAAGATTTTTAGAGCAGAGATCAATGAATTAGAAACCAGAAACACAGTAGATCATATCAACAAAACTAGAAGGTGGTTCTTTGAAAGAATTAATAAGATCAATAAACCACTGGCCAGCCTTATCCAAAAGAAAGGACCCAAATTAATAAAATTATGAATGAAAGGGGAGAGATCACAACTAACACCAAAGAAATAGAAACAATTATTAGAAATTATTATCCACAACTATATGCCAATGAATTGAGCAAATTGGATGAAATGGATGCCTTCCTGGAAACCTATAAACTCCCAAGACCGAAACAGAAAGAAATTGACAACCTGAATAGGCCAATAACCAGTAATGAGATTGAAGCAGTGATCAAAAACCTCCCAAAAAACAAGAGTCCAGGGCCTGATGGATTCCCTGGGGAATTCTACCAAACATTCAAAGAAGAAATAGTACCTATTCTCCTGAAGCTGTTTCAAAAAATAGAAACAGAAGGAAAGCTTCCAAACTCATTCTATGAGGCCAGCATTACCTTAATCCCCAAACCAGGCAAAGACCCCATCAAAAAGGAGAATTTCAGACCAATACCCTGATGAATACGGATTCCAAAATCCTCAACAAAATCCTATCTGTTAGGATCCAACAATACATTAAAAGGATCATTCCACAACCAAGTGGGATTTATCCCTGGGATAAAAGGGTAGTTCAATATTTGCAAATCAATGTGATAGAACACATTAATAAGAAGAGAGAGAAGAACCATATGGTCCTCTCAATTGATGCAGAAAAAGCATTTGACAAAATACAGCATGCTTTCCTGATTAAAACTCTTCAGAGTATAGGGATAGAGGGCACATTCCTCAAGTTCATAAAATCCATCTATGAAAAACCCACAGTGAATATCATCCTCAATGGGGAAAAGCTGAGAGCCTTTCCTTTAAGATCAGGAAAACGACAAGGATGCCCACTCTCAGCACTATGTTCAACATGGTACTAGAAGTCCTAGCAACAGCAATCAGACAACAAAAAGAAATAAAATGTATTCAAATTGGCAAAGAAGAAGTCAAACTTTCTCTGTTTGCAGATGATGTGATACTTTATGTGGAAAATCCAAAATACTCCACCCCCAAATTACTAGAACTCATACAGCAATTCAGTAATGTGGCAGGATACAAAATTAATGCACAGAAATGAGTTGCTTTCTTATACACTAACAATGCAAGTGTGGAAAGAGAAATTAGAGAAATTCCATTTACAATAGCACCAAAAACTGTAAGATATCTTGGAATAAACCTAACCAAAGAGGTAAAGGATCTATACTCTAGGAACTATAGAACAGTCATGAAAGAAACTGAAGAAGACACAAAAAAATGGAAACACATTCCATGCTAATGGATCAGGAGAATAAACATTGTTAAAATGTCTATGCTGCCCAGAGCAATCTATACCTTCAATGCCATCCTGATCAAAATTCTAATGACATTTTTAAAGTGCTGGAACAAACAATCCTAAAATTTGTATGGAATCAGAAAAGACCCTGAATTGCCAAGGAAATGTTGAAAAAGAAAAACAAAGCTGGGGGCATCACGTTGCCTGATTTCAAGCTATATTACAAAGCAGTGATATATTACCAAGACAGCATGGTACTGGCACAAAAACAGACTTATAGACCAATGGAACAGAATAGAGAACCCAGATATGGACCCTCAACTCTATGGTCAAATAATCTTTGACAAAGCAAGAAAAAATATGCAATGGAAAAAAGACAGTCTCTTCAGTAAATGGTGCTGGGAAAATTGGACAGCTATATACAGAAGAATGAAACTGGACCATTCTCTAACACCATTCACAAAGATAAACTCAAAATGGATGAAAGACCTCAATGTGAGACAGGAATCCATCAAAATCCTAGAGGAGAACATAGGCAGTAACCTCTTTAACATCGGCCACAGCAACTTCTTTCAAGATA
Source organism: Mirounga leonina (assembly GCF_011800145.1). NCBI lineage: Eukaryota > Metazoa > Chordata > Mammalia > Carnivora > Phocidae > Mirounga > Mirounga leonina. The sequence goes on from NW_023270268.1 coordinate 41,255,779, forward strand.
CATCTCCAAAGGCTAGTGAAATAGAAGCAAAAATGAACTTTTGGGACTTCATCAAGATAAAAAGCTTCTGCACAGCAAAGGAAACAGTCAACAAAACAAAGAGGCAACCCACAGAATGGAAGAAGATATTTGCTAATGAAACTACAGATAAAGGGCTGGTATCCAAGATCTATAAAGAACTTCTCAAACTCAACACCCAAAAAACAAATAATCAAGTCAAAAAATGGGCAGAAGACATGAACCGACACTTCTCCAAAGAAGACATACAAATGGCTAACAGATACATGAAAAAATGTTCATCATCATTAGCCATCAGGGAAATTCAAATCAAAACCACACTGAGATATCACCTCACACCAGTTAGAATGGCAAAAATTGACAAGGCAACAAACAACAAATGTTGGAGAGGTTGTGGAGAAAGGGGAACCCTCTCACACTGTTGGAGGGAATGCAAGTGGGTACAGCCACTTTGGAAAACAGTGTGGAGGTTCCTCAAAAAGTTAAAAATAGAGCTACCCTATGACCCAGAATTGCACTACTGGGTATTTACCCCAAAGACACAGATGTAGTGAAAAGAAAGGCCATATGCACCCCAGTGTTCATAACAGCAATGTCTGCAATAGCCAAACTGTGGAAAGAGCTGAGATGCCCTTCAACAGACGAATGGATAAAGAAGATGTAGTCCATATATACAATGGAATATTATTCAGCCATCAGAAAGGATGAATACCCAACTTTTACATCAACATGGAGGGAAATGGAGGAGATTATGCTAAGTGAAATAAGTCAAGCAGAGAAAGTCAATTATCATATGGTTTCACTTATTTGTGGAACATAAGGAATAGCATGGAGGACATTAGGAGAAGGAAGGGAAAAATGAAGGGCGGGAAATCAGAGGGGGGAGACAAACCATGAGAGACTATGGACTCCGAGAAACAAACTGAGGGTTTTGGAGGGTGGGGGGGATGGGTTAGCCTGGTGATGGGTATTAAGGAGGGCACGTACTGCATGGAGTACTGGGTGTTATACAAAAACAATGAATCATGGAACACTACATCAAAAACTAATGATGTACTGTATGGGGACTAACATAACATAATAAAATAAAATAAAAATTTAAAAAATCTAACAAAATGATATCATAACAGTTTCAGAATTTTATAAAAATTAATATTAATATATTATTTATAATTAATGCCGTTATGTCATTGTTCATTATAATAAAGTTTAATTTTCTCTTCCAACATTCCTTGAACTATGAAGTAACAAACTTGTTATTTGATAGCTACATACTTGAAATATAGCTTAAAAAAATGTCTTATAAGCAGTATAAACATGTAAGCCTTAATGATACTCACAGTAAGATTTAGATCCTTGAGACAACTGGAAACCACACATGGCCCTCTGATTTTCATATCCTCCTTATTCTCATTTTTTATTTTAAACATTGCCAAAAATGGGTGAAAGTATTCGTACACATATCCAATTTTTTCACCAGGAGGAGCCTCAACTTTTAGCTACAAAAGATTGAAAATTGTAGTATTGATCAAATGAGATTTGTTTGATTTGTAGGCAACAAATTAGTTATGTGCTACCTATTAGCATTTCGTACATATATAAACAGAACTTTCTGTGTTTAAGGCATGCCCTATATTTGGGAACGGACATGATGTGAAAAAAACCAGCGTTTAGATATTGAGACCCTTCGGGTAAGACCTGATGCTGCTACTCAATAACTACCTGAAATGTGGACATATCACTAAATTCTCTGAAATTCATTGTCTATTTGCAAATGGGGGATAATAATTTTTAAGTGCTTATGAATATAACTTTCTAAATTGCCATGTCCGTAAGACATGCCTTAAAATATAGTCACATCGACAACTATTTTTATTACCAATATGACAAAAACTTTTGTCCCTGTAGGCAAATGTAAGTATGATTTCACTGAAATACTTTATGTTTATTGTGATTTAAAGCCCAATTCAGAGATTGATTGTTTAAATTATGGTATACCATACACATGATGGGTTATTATCCCGCCATTTGTAAGAATTGAAGAAGCCCTATACGTACTGATGTAATCTTCAAGTTATATTGTATATGTTAAAAAATTGTAGAAGTGGGGTACCTGGGGGCGCCTGGGTTAGTAAAGTGTTTGCCTTTGGCTCAGGTCATAATCCCGGGGTCCTGGTATCAAGCCCCGCATTGGGCTCCCTCCTCAGTGGGGAGTTTGCTTCTCCCTCCCCTCTCCCCCTTCCCCAGCTCATGCTCTCCCTCTCTCAAATAAATAAATAAAATCTTAAAAAAAAAAAAGTGGGGCTAAGTGTCTGACTCTTGGTTTCAGCTCAGGTCAATGATCTCAGAATTGTGAGATCAAGCCCAGAGCCAGGCTCCATGCCCAGCTTAAGATTCTCCCTCTCCCTCTGCCCCTCCCCTCTCTCTAAAAAAACTTGTAGGAAAATATCTTCCAATTATGTTAAAAAGACATATGTATGCCATACATATGTATGCATTACACAAATACTCATAGATTAATTCTGGGAGAATATTTAAACTCATAAAAGCAGTTCCCTCTGAGGAATATAGGAGGCCTAAGAAACAAGAGTTTGAGAGGCACTGTTTCTCTAGAATATATTTTTCTTTCTTTCTCGCTCTTTTTTTTCTTTCTTTTTCCCTCCCTCCCTTCCTTCCTTCCATAATATAGAAGTATTACTCATTTAAATTACAAATGAAGATGCTAAGTCAAGAAGGTGGCAGTGGTGATGTAGCTTAAAAAAAAAAAAAGTAGATGGAAAAATTATAGCTCCACATCTCAAAATAGAAGTAGATGTAGTGAAACAAATGACAACAGCAAGATATTCCTGAGATCCAAGGAATCCAGATATCACTAACAATAAAGAAAGGGATCCCACTCAGTGAAAACTCAAAGGACCAGTCTGAGAAACACAGCTGAAAATGGGATGGGACTTCACAACCCCTAATTTTCTGGCACTCCATTCAATAGCTAAGAAGCACATGCAGAGAAATGCAAATAAAAACCAATATTTTGGAATAGAAAACTTCTAAAAATCTAAAGATCTTGTGATCTTCATTGCCTGAAAAATATTTACAGTGTTGTATATTATTCTTACTCTGCAGATACATATAGTACAAATATATAATTTTCTAATGTATTTCATTCCAGAAAATTCTTTGTAGCCAAACCCAGTCTTTTAACATACTGCTCAGTTTTGACGATTTTTGAAGGAACTCAAATTCATTCTAAATCATATAGAAATAATATTTACCAACCTTTTGTAGGTAGCAGTTTCTTAAAGCTTTATGCATAGTAATGACATCACAGCCTACATTATCCTAAATTGTCATGGTAAAAGATCTTGAAGGTCCACAGAGGTATTGGAGGAAACAATTACTTCTCTCTTCTGCAAAATAAATTCTCTGTCCTTGATTGTTCATGACTTCATAATTGGTACTAGTTTCAAAACAACTGAGAACTAAAGAATGAAACAATGTGGTGATTTATTAGTGGTGTGAGACTTATATAAATTGCCTATCAAATTACCTTCAAATATTGAACATACATTTGATAATAAACTGCTTGGCTTTAAGTCATTTTTCTTCACTGGTATCTTAGTTTCTCCTTACAGAAAAATAAAATAGATGTGCTTGCTACTCTCTGGTTCCTTTTACTGTTAAAATTCTTGCATAGCTTTTTTTGTATCATTTTTGAATTTCTGAGAAATTAACCCAATTTACTAGGAGTTATGTTAATTTTACTCTTCATCTTTTTCTTCTAGGACATGAAAAAGACATTAAGTGTTTAATCTGATAGAAATGAAGAAAAAGTATTTTACTGATGCTAAATTGAGAGACAATAAGCACTCTTATTCATCCACATAAGATAATAATCAAATTCATCTCTTTTACAAGCAAATGGAAATATTATATTTTATCCTAATAATTTTACTTCTGTGATCATACAAACAAAACAGTCTTAAATTTTTTTAAAAAAAATGCTTTTCTCCCATTGTGTGGGTTGTCTTTTCACTTTCTTGATGATGTCCATTAAAGCACAAAAGTTTAAAGTTTTTTATGTAGTCCACTTTATCTACTTTTGTTATTTTTGTTTGTGCTGTATCATATATAAGAAACCATTCCTTAGTCCAAGGTCACAATGATTTTATTCCTCTGATTTTCCTAATAGTGTTAGTGTTTTAGGTCTTACATTTGTACCTTTGATTCCTTTCGAGTTAATTTTTGAGGTAGGGTCCAACTTTATTCTTGTGCATGTGGATATACAGTTGTTTCAGCACCATTTGTTGAAGAGATTGTGTTTTTTTCATTGAATTATTTTGGTACCCTTGTTGGAAATCAATTGGGCTTAAATATAAGGGTGTATTTCTGGACTCTTATCTTATTCCATTGAAGTATATGTCTTTCTTTCCTAAGTACCACAGTGTCTTTAGTTCGTAGAAGTTTAGAAAGGGAGAGGAGTGAGCCCTCCAACTTTATTTTTTTTCAAGATTGTTTTGATATTTTGGTCCCTTGAGTTTCCACATAAATTTTAGGGTCACTTCATCAGTTTCTACAAAAAAGCTAACTGTGATTCTGATAGAGATTAATTGTATCTGTAGGTCACATTTGGGAATATTGCCATCTTAACAATATCAAGATTCTAATTCACAAGGATCTACAAACTTTCATTTATTTAGATTTTCTTTAATTTCTTTCAACAATATTTTCTGATTTTCAGAATTTTATGCATCTTATAAAATTTATTCCTAAATATTTTATTTTCTTTGATGCTATTATAAAAATATTTTCTTTATTTTAGAAAATAAAAAATAATAATAAATAATAATATTTTATTTTAGTTCATTGCAAGTTTATAGACATATAAATGACTTCATTTCATTTATTGTAAATATTGCAATTTTACTGAACTCATTTTTTAATTCTAATAATATTTTAGAGGAGCCCTTAAAGGGTTTTCTATATAAGACTATGCCATCTCCAAATAGAAAAAAAAATATTTTTCTTTTCCAATTTTGATGATTCTATCTAATTTTCTTGCTTAACTGATCTGGCAAGAGCTTTTACTACAATGTTGAATACATTTCACTTTATTGTGCTTTGCAGATATCACATTTTTTACAAGTTGAATGTTTGTGGCAACCCTGCATCCAGCATGTCTATCAATACCATTTTTCCAAGAGCATTTACTCACTTCATGTCTCTGTCACATTTTGGTAATTCTCACAATATTTCAAACTTTTAAAAATTATTATTACATTTATTATGGTGAAATGTGATTGGTGCTCTTTGATGTGACTATTGTAATTGTTTGGGGGTGCTACAAACATTCATTGAGTAATGCTTTTTTGTGTTCTGATTGCTCCACCAACAGGCCATTCCCTCTTTTCTCTCCCTCTCTATTGGTCTCCCTATTCTCGGAGACATAACAATATTGAAATTAGGACAATTAATAACCCTACACTGACCTCTAAGTGTTCAAGTGAAAGGAAATGTTGCATGTCTCTCACTTCAAATCAAAAGCCAGAAATGATTAAGTTTTAGTGAAGAAGACATGTTGAAAACTAAGATAGGCCAGAAGGTAGGCCTCTTGAACCAAATAGCCAAGTTGTGAATGCAAAAGAAAAGTTCTTGAAGGAAATTAAAAGTGCTACTCCAGTGAACACATGAATAAAAAAGCAAAACCGCCTTATTGCTGAAATGGAAAAAGTTTTAGTGGTCTGGATTGAAGATCAAACAAGCCACAAACATTCCCAAAAGCCAGGGCCTAATCCAGAGTAAGGTTCTAACTCTTCGTCATTCTAGGAAGGCTGAGAGAGATGAGGAAGCTGCAGAAGAAAAGTTTGAAGCTACAAATATTGGTTTATGAGGTTTAAGGGAAGAAGCTGTCTCCATAACTTAAGGTGAAATATGTGCTGATGTAGAAGCTGCAGCAAGTTATCCTGAAGATCTAGCTAAGATAATTAATGAAGGTGGCTACACCAAACAACAGATTTTCAATGTAGATGAAACAGGCTTCTATTGGAGGAGATGCCATCTAGAACTGATAGCTAGAGAAGAGAAGCCAATGCCTGGCTTCAAAGCTTCAAAAGACAGGATGATTCTCTTGTTAGGGGCTAATGCAGCTGGTGACTTGAAGTTGAAGCCAGTTCTCATAGACCATTTTGAAAATCTTAGGGCCCTTAAGAATTATGTTAAATCTACTCTGCCTGTGCTCTATAAATAGGAGAATCAAGCCTGGATGACAGCACATCTGTTTATAACATGGCTTATTGAATATTTTAAGCCCACTGTTGAGATCTACAACTCAGAAATATAGATTCCTTTCAAAATAGTACTGCTTATTGACAATGGTCACCCAAGAGTTCTGATGAAGGTGTACAATAAAATTAATGTCATTTTCATGCTTGCTAACACAACATTCATTCTGCAGCCCATGCATGGATCAAGGGGTAATTTTGACTTTCAAGTCTTATTATTTAAGAATTACATTTTGTAAAGCCATAGCTATTATAGGTACTGATACCTCTGATGGGTCTGAGAAAAGTAAACTGAAGACCTTCTGGGAAGGATTCACCATTCTAGATGCCATTAAGAACATTTGGGATTCATGGGGAGAAGTCAAAATATCAGCATAAACAAGAGTTTGGGAGAAGTTGATTCCAACCCTGATGGATGACTTTGAGGGGTTCACGACTTCAGTGGAGGAAGTAACTGCAATGTGAAAATAACAAGAGAACTAGAATTAGAAGTGGACCTTGAAGATGGGACTGAGTTGCTGCAATCTCCTGATAAAATTAACAGATGAGGAGGTGCCTCATATGGATGAACAAAGAAAGTGGTTTCTTGAAATAGGATCTACACCTAGTGGAGATGCAAGGATTTAGAATATTACATAAACGTAGTTGATACAGCAGCAATTGGATTTGAATAGATTGACTCTAATTTTGAAAAAAGTTCTACTATTGGTAAAAAGCTGTCCAATAGCATCACATACAACAGAGAATTTCTGCTTTTATGAAAGGAGGAGTTGGTTGATGCAGCAAATTATTGTCTTATTTTAAGAAATTGCCACATCCAGCCATCCCAACCTTCAGAAATACCACCCTGATTAGTCAGCTGTTGTCAACATTGAGGCAAGACCATCCACCAGCAAAAAGATCAGGACTCACTAGAAAGCTCAGAAAATTAGCATTTTTTAACAATAAGGTATTTTTAAATTAAAATATGTACATTGTTTTTTAGACATAATGTTATTGCACACTTAATAGACTATAATATAGTGTAAAGAGAACTTTTATATGCACTGGGAACCCAAAAAACTTATTTGCCTTACTTTATTGTGACATTAGCTTTATTGTGTTCTGGAACTGAACCTGCAATATCTCCAAGGTATGTCTATACAGGCTACCCTTTCATCATTGAGTATTCTTGGCTCCCTTATAAAAAAAAGTAGTTGATCTTATCTGGATTTATTTCTGGACTCAATTATGCTCCATTTGTCTGTGTGTCTGCTTTTATGCCAGTACCATACTGTTTTTTTTAGGTAAAATTGGCAAATAAAAATGTAAGACATTTAAAGTGTACAATGTGATGGATTTGATATATGTATACATTGTGAAAGGATTTCCCCCCTTTGGGTTAGTTAACACATTCATCACCCATATATTTACTTGCTTTTTAAATGAGAACATTTAAGTTCTATTCTCTTATCAAATTTAAATTATATAATGTTATCAACTATAGTCACATATTATACATTAGATTCTCTGAAATTATTCATCTTATAACAGAAAGTTGATGCCCTTTTACCAAACTCTTTCTTTTCCCTACTCCTCAGGCCCTGCCAACCACCGTTTTGCTACACTCTGTCTTATGAGTTCAACTTTTTTTTTTTTTTTAAGATTCCATACACAAGTATACCATGCAATATTTGTATTTCTTTGTCTGGCTTATTTCACTCAGCATAACACCCTCTGTGTTTATGCATGTTATCACAAATGGCAGGATTTTCTTCATTTTTAAGACTGAATAGTATTCTTTTGTGTAATCTATACCATATTTTCTTGACCCATTCATTCACTGACAGATACTTAGATTGCTTCTATACCTTGGCTGTTGTGAATAATGCTGGAATTAATGTGGGAGTCTTCAAGATCAGAGTTTCATTTATTTTGGATATATACCCAAAAGGAAGATTGCTGGATCATATGGTAGTCCTATTTTTAATTTCTTGAGGAACTTCCATAATGTTTTTCATACTTTTTGCACAAATTTACCTTCCCATCAAGAGTACACAAATGTTCTTTTCTCCACATCCTCTCCAGCACTTGTTATCTTTTGTTTATTTCAAAATAGCTATTTTAACAGGTGTGAGGTGGTATCTCATTTTGGTTTTGATTTGCATTTCCCTGATGATTAATAATGTTGAGCACCTTTTCATGTACCTGTTGGCCATTTGTATTTCTTCTTTGGAAAAAAAAAATCTATTCAATTCCTCTGCCCTTTTTAAAATGGGATTTTCTTTACTGATAAAGAGTTGTATGAGTTTGTTATATATTTTTGTTATTAACCTTTATCAGATGTGTGATTTTCAAATATTGTCTATTTTCTATCATTCAGTAGGTTGCCTTTTCATTTTGTTGATGATTTCCTGTGCTGAGCAGAAGCTTTTTAGTTTCATGTAGTCTCACTTGTTGATTTTTTTCTTTTATTGCCTTTGCTTTTGTTGTCAAATCCAAAAAATCATTTCCAAGACCAATGTCAAGAAGCTTAACCCTTTGTTTTCTTTTAGGATTTTATGGTTTCTGGTTTTACATTCAAGTCTTTCATCCATTTTGAGTTGATTTTGTGTATGGTGTAAGATAATGGTCCAGTTTCATTCCTTTGCAGGTGGATACCAGTTTTTTCTGGCACCATTTATTAAAAAGACTGTCATTTCCCATTATATATTCTTGACTTCTTCCTTGAAAATTAATTGACCAAATATGCATATGTGGGTTTATTTCTGGGCTCTCTATTCTGTTCCATCTATGTGTCTGTTTTTATTCAATATCATACTGTTTTGGTTATGTAGCTTTGTATATAGTTTGAAATCAGAATGCCTCCATTTTTTGTTTCTCTCTTAGGATTGCTTTGACTATTGGGGGTCTTTTGTGGTTCAGTTTGAATTTTAGGATTTTGAAAAATTTGTGAAAAGTTTTTTTGAAGTTTGATAGGTGTTGCATTGAATCTATAGATGGCTTTTGGTATTATGGACATTTAAGAATGTTAATTCGTCTGATCCAAGAACATGGGAGGTATTTCCATTTATTTTGTCTTCAATCTCTTTTGTCAATGTCTTACAGTGTTCAGTGTAAAGGTTTTTCACCTCCTCAGTTAAATTTATTCCTAAGTATTTTGTTGTTCTTGATGTCATTATAAGTGAGATTGCTCTCTTAATTTCTCTTTCAGATAGTTCCTTATTAGTGTATAGAAACAGCACTGATTTCTGTATGTTGATTTTATATTCTGCAACTTTACTGAATTTGTCGATTAGTTCTAACAGTTTTTTATAGGAGTCTGTAAAATCTTCTATATATAGGATTATGTCATCTACAGAGACAGTTTTACTTGTACCCCCCCCAGTATGAATGCCTTTTATATCTTTTTCTTGCTTAACTACTGTAGTTATTAGTTCAAATATTATGCTGAATAGGACTAGTGAAACTGGGCTCTCCTGTCTTATTCCTGATCTTAGAGGAAAAGCTTTCAACTGTTCACTGTTGAGTGTGATGTTAGCTATGGGCTTGTCATATATGGCTTTTAAAATGTTGAGATGCATTCCTTCTATACCTAATTAGCTGAGAGTTTTTATCATGAAAGTATGTCAGATTTTGTCAAATGCTTTTTCTGCATCTATTGAATGATCATATGATTTTTCATTTTTATTTTACTAATGTGGTATATCACATATATTGATTTGCACATGTTGAAACACCCTTGCATCTCTGAGATGAATTCTATTTGATTATTTTAATATGTTGTTTTATTTGGTTTGCTAATATCTTGTTGAAGATTTTTGCATCTATATTCATTAGAGATGTTGACCCATAATTTTCTTTGTTTGTAGTGTCCTTGGCCTGGTTTTGGTATCAGGATAATGCTGGCCTTATGAAATGAGTTTGGGAGTGTTTCCTGCTCTTCAAATTTTTGAAAGTTTGAGGAGGATTGTCATTAAATTTTTAAACGTTTGGCAGAATTTACCACGAAACCGTCTGATTCTGAGCTTTTCTTTGTTGGAATTTGTTTGATTACTGATTCAATCTCCTTACTAGAAATTGTTTAATTCAAACTTTCTATTTCATCATGATTCAGTCTTGGTAGGGGTTGCATGTTTCTAGGAATTTATCCATTTTAGGTTATCTAACTGATAGCATATCATCATTCCTAGTAGTCTCTTATGATTCTCTGAATTTCTGTGGTATCAATTATAATGTTTCCTTCATTTCTGATTTGATGTATTTGTCTTCACTCTTTTTTTCTTAGTCTAGCTAAAGGTTTGTTGATTTTGTTTATCTATTGAAAAAGCCAGCCCAGTTTTATTGATATTTTCTATTGTTTTTCTGGTTTTATTTCACTTATTTCTTTCTGATCTTTGTTATTTCTTTCCTTCTTCTAATTTGGACTTCATTTTTTTTTTTAATTAATTTGTTTATGTGTATAGTGAGGATATTTATTTGAGAGTTTTCTTTTTTTCTAATGCAGCTGTTTATTGCTATAAACTAGAACTGCTTTTGCTGCATCTCATAAATTTTCATATGCTGTATTTACAATTTCATTTATTTTAAGATATTTTTTGAACTCTTATTTTTTTGGCCCTTTGGTTATATAAAGTGTTTTGCTTAATTTTCATGTATTTGTAAAATTTCCAGTTTTCCTCCTGTTATTGATTTCTATTTTCATACTTTTGTCATCAGAAAAGATATTTGGTATAGTTTCAATCTTCCTAAATTTGCTAAGAATTGTTTGTGACCTGACATATAATCCATCTTGGAGACTGTTCCATGTGTACTTGCAAAGAATATGTATTCAGCTGCTGTTGGATGGAATGCTCTGTATATGTTTGTTAGATCCATTTGATTATAGTTCAAGTTCACTGTTTCTTTTTTGATTTTATATGTGGATGACCTATTAAATGGTGAAAGTGGAGTATTGAAGTCTATTATTATTGTATTTGTCCCTTCAGATTTGTTTGTATTTGTTTGATATATTTAGCTGCTCTGATGTTGGGTTAATATATATTTATAATTGTTTTATCTTCTTCATTAACTGAACCCTTTATCATTATATAATTACCATCTGTCTCTTGTTTATGATCTTTGACTTAAAGTTTATTTTGTTAATATAAGTATTGCTATCTCTGCTCTCTTTTGATTTTCATGGATTTTCTATCCCTTCACTTTGAGTCTAGGTGTATCCTTAAAGTTGAAGTGAGTTATTTATAGGCAGCATATAGTTGAGTTTTGTTTTTGTCCTCTCAGCCACTTGATGCGTTTTGCTTGGACACTTTAATAATTTACATTTATACTAATTATTGATAGGTAAGGAATTTCTAATGCTATCTTATTGTTTTCTGGCTATTTTATACTTCTCCTCTTGCTATCTTCCTTTGTGAATTGATGATGTTTCATAGTGCTATGCTTCGATTCTCTTTTCTTTATCTTTTGTGTATCTACTGTAGGTTTTTGTTTTGTTGTTAGCAGGAAGCTTACATAAAATATCTTATCGCTATACCAGTCCATTTAGAACTGATAAAAACTTAACTTCAATTGCATATAAAAACTCCATACTTTTATTTCCCTCCCTCAAATTTTATGTTTATGAAGTCACAATTTATCTCTTTTTATATAGTTTAGCAAATTATAGTTATTTTTAATCCTTTTGTCTTAACTTTTATACTAAAGTGATTTATACACTATCATATTACAGTATGAAAATATTGTGAATTTGATTATGTACTTACCTTTACCAGTGTGTTTTATATTTTTATAAGTTTTCATGTTACTAATTAGTGTTCTTCCATTTCTTTCATTGAAGAACTCCTTTCAGCATTTCTTGTAAGGCAGACCTACTGGTGATGAACTCCCTTAGATTTTTTGGGGGAGGACGTCCTTATTTCTCCTTCATTTTTGAAGGACAACTTTTCCAGGTGAAGTATTCCAGGTTGGCAGTTTTTTCTTTCTGTATTTTGAATATATCATCCCACTCTCTCCTGGCTTGCTAAGTTTCTGCTGAAAAAGTTGCTGGTAGCCTTATAGGGGGGTTACCTTGTATGTGAGTTTTATTCCTCCTGTTATTTTTATCATTATCTTAAAAAATTAGACAGTCTTATTGTAGTGTGTCTAGGAGAAAATATTTGGAATTGAAATTTTGGGGGAATCTATGAGCTTTATGAACCTGAAGTCCAAATCTATCCTCGGATTTGAGAAGTTCTTGGCCATTCTTTAAATAAGCACTATGCCCTCTTCTTCCTTTCTTATACTTCTGTCAACCCACTTAGGGATTCTGAGGCTTTCTCAGACCTTTTCTATGGATGTGCCTGCTTCACATTTCTTGTTCCTTCTTGGTGGTAATCCTTAAGGTTGTATGCTTTCTCTTGATGCTACAAAGTCAGGCCATGTGCTGATAGCTTCCTGTTTACTTTCCCTAGGTCAGTGCTGAATGTTCAAGTTTGTGTGATTTTTTTTCTAATTCCACATAGTTGTGCCTGTTTTCTTTGTGCTCGCTAGCTATCTGGAAAAGTTCGCTTTTGCCAGTTTTGGGAGTATGCACGGGGAGATGGTCACCAGGAGGGGATGTGTGTGTGAGACACACGGAGTGTTGGGGGTACCTGTGGGGCAGTTGGGAGGCTCTATAGGGGAGGCATCCCCAGTGGGTTGTGAATGGGCTATAGATGGAGTTTGTGACAGAGTTGGTAGGATCCATGTCCTTTGATGCCCTCCTATAGCCCTAGAAGCAGTTCTCCAAGTTGCCTCCTCATTGTTCTACTCAGTATTCAGGATAAGTGAGAAAGAAGTGGGTCTCTTTGGCACATCTGGGGAAGCTGGAAACTCACCTGTTCAACTTTCCCCTGTGCAGAAATCATGAGCCAAAAAGTTCTCTCTTGGTAGTGAGCTCTGCTGCCTTGGGGGAAGGGTGATGTGGGTAAAGTGAAGCTATTTCTTTTACCCTCTTCAGTGTGTCTAATCTCTAATATGTTTTTGCTCCGGAGGTGTGCAGGAGTATGTCTGCTGGACTCCAGGACTTCACAAAGGCACTCACATGTATATGTGAATGTCAGAATCAGTCTTCTTTGGGGAATATGGTAGAAAACTCCAGTTTTGTCACTTAATGATGTTATTCTGCCTCATCCCAGTTTTACAGATAAAAAATATGAGTCTCAAAATGCTTTGTTGTCATTTAAATTTATAAATAGAGGAGCTAGAAAGAGAACCCAGGTATGCTGAAGAGGAGGAATAGCAGGAGTCATTAAGATGGATCAAGGAATGGAGTAGGTAGTATGGTGGGAGAAATTGTATCAGGGCAGAAAAGAAGAGGCTCATGGAGGGTCAGTTATATTTTATATATGTGGCTAATTATAAGTCAGAAATAAGAGATTTGTTTCTCATGAGCTATAATGCTTGTTTTTCCTATTCTCTAGATATAAATATAAATGTCTGCTTCCTACTTTGGATGCTGAAAGCTCAGTGGGATCTCAGAGATTTGTCCTAAACCCAGGAAAACCCAGGCATCCTCTCCAAAAAGGCAGCCAGCTTTTCACTTATATCAGAATAGCAGTAATAACACCTCTGCAAATTTTTAGATCATTTTGCCTAAAGATTATAGTTTTCTAATATAAGTTATAAAATCTCCATTTGATAGGCCACAAAGAGGACCATGGGCATTAAAAAGGGCAGAAGCCATTTATGGTGACTGAGAGTTGGAACACATCAGTCTCTGGAAGCTCCATGTGAAATGGCTACCTGGGAGATGAATTAGAAGAGGCTTGATCCTCTATCTGGCTCACATTCACAGCCTCTCAAAGTTGTTGTGAGGAAGAGATAGGATACCCAAGCAGCTATGGCAAAGAAACATTCCATTCAGAACTTTGAAGTTAATTAGTTCTATGAATACTTCCATGTGTATTAGGATATAAAGCTAATGATTCTCTGGCAGTCCTGGTCCCTCCACTCCCAATATTGGTTTACTTTTTTGCAGCTTGTGCAAGGCAATGTTCTTGAGAAGTCCCCCTTCATAAGCCTTCAACCAGATTAGGACATTGAAAACCTCCCCATTTTCTGGACCAGGAAGGTGCAAATGAGCGATCCCAGAACTGTACCCTGTTGGCCCTAGCAACCTTGCATCATGGGTTGCAGAAAACAGAAATAAATGATTAAAAGGAATATAGAGACATTATGTTTCACTTAAATTCTAGTATTTCCAGAATTTTGAAAGAGATGTTACCTCTTCACAAACCTCTTTATCCAAAGTTGCCCTCTTAATTTCCTTTTCTTTCAGTCATTGAAAACAATAAGCTATGTTTCCTACTTATCCAAAATTATAAGGTAAATAGAAACCTCAAAAACCAGAATTGTTAAAGGGTTATATTCATACCATGAGCTATATTTTAACCATCTTAAAAACATTATAGAGTCTCAATTTTCTTACCTATATATACTTTCATGTTTCATCTAGTTATACAATTTTCCAGTTGTGCATATACTCTCAAGTACTCCTTTTTGAACACTAAAGGAAATTCAAGTATTCCTGTTTTGGTATGTAGAAATCAAGCTGAATTAAAATTATGAGTTCACAATTTAAGGTAAAACTTTAAGAAAACTAAAATTTGGAAAACTAAAATTGGAAAATGAAACTATTGAGTGTGTAAGTTGTTTAGTAAATAAATATACACACATATATAATTATTATTAGTTGAATCATAAGTCAAAACCTAAACTTATGTCACAACTATGCATTGTAGTCTAAGAGAGGACTTCTTTCCTCAGTGTGGAAAACACCAGCTATATCCAATGCTAGGAACAGATAAAATTATTCTTAAAAAAAAAAAAATCTCTCAGAGCATTTTCAGCAACGTCTGAAAGTCATAAAAAAATGCTTAGAGTGTAACATCATCTGAGTTGAGAATCGGTGCATTAACAATAAACATTATAGTAATGATAATAAACAATGTTTATTTAATCCTAACAAAAACCTTAAAAAAGGAATTATTAACTTACGGAAATAAGTCAAAGCTTAGAGAGGTTTCATTAAGATTTTTATCCAAAAATCACACAGCTAGAAAATTCAGGAGCTGAAATCAAATCCTGATCATATTTTGATTTGATAAGCAAAATGCTATAGTTTTACCTATTTCTTACCTGCTCATTTGATTGAATTTAATTATCTACCAGTTACTCTTAATTCCTTAAGGCTACATGAAGTTAATTATTTAAGAAACTTCTATTGATAGAGTGGTTCAACTAATTCGCTAAATATCAACTCCCATAAAACTGAAGAGGCATGGAGGTGAATCTGGCACGATTTCTTCAATTGAAAATTAGATCAGTTCCACCCTTCACAGATGGAGATTTGTGACAATCCAATAACACAGAAGAGTACAGAAAAGCAAGCATGAAAAAAAAAAAGAGAGAGAGAGAAATAGACTCCTTATTAAATTGGGTTTTACAGATCTTTGTTACTTTAAGACTGAGACTTGAGTCTTGAGTGGTATCACCTGAGCTGGGAGATTGATCTTTTGGCAAAATTCCAGAAGACTTTGTTCCATAATTTGACACCAAGGGAAGACCTAGGTCATTTTTTTTTTTTTTTGGTCTTTAGATACTATATACATTAACAAAGAGTGATAAGAATCAACTCTTTTAAGTATGTCGTTTCTGTAATTACGCAATAATCTTTTCAGCAAGATAAGAAAAGGTAATAAAATCAGTTATCAGTTTAAATCTGTTTCTATTGCTGGAAACATCCAGTTTTTCTTACTTCAAATCCTATTTCCCTCCTACATTCATAAAAAACATCATAAATACTGGCCACAAATACGCCAATTATGGTGAAACTACGAGTCAATACCCTGCATATGAGTACCGACTGCCACTTTTAAGCAGCGGGCAGAACATTGTTTTTCATTGTTATCCTGTGAACATAAGCACAGATTTAAATAAGCAAAACTCATTTAACAAAATACAAGCTGACTATTGTTTCGATTGGCCTTTTTCTTCCTTAAATTATCTATCACTACGATGCAACTAATACTTATTTAAAATTCAACATTGCATAGTTTAAAACACTTCATAATTTTTTTTTTCAAAAGGAATACCACTTTTTGAAAGACAATCCTAGAAAGTCTCATACATACAAACACAAATCACATTTGGAAGCAAAAAAAAGTGTTTTTTATTTGTTGACTTTTTTTTTTTTAATTGGAGATGTACCAAGGAAGGGGAAAATGGGCATAAAGGAGGATATTCAGTGTACTTTCTTGCCCTGAATGAACAGTGAAGACCTATCAGATAAGGACAAGTTGATTGGCTAGTCATTTTGAGAAAATAAAAATCCCACGTTTATGAAATAATATACTTAAACCATTTTTAAAGATTTTAATTTATTTATTTGACAGAGACAGAGACAGACAAGCAGGGGGAGCAGCAGGCAGAGGGAGAGGGAGAAGCAGGCTCCCCGCTGAGTAGGGAGCCCGATGTGGGGCTCGATCCCAGGATCCTGAGATCATGACCTGAACTGAAGGCAGACGCTTGAATGACAGAGCTACCTAGGTGCCCCGATTTTGATTCATTTTAAATGTTAAGTATGTGTTGTAAAATGGAGGATAACCAATGAAAGAACACCTTTGCTTCAGGTGCCCTGAAATAATATATTTAAAACACATTCTAACAATGGCAACCTAACAATAGTAGAAATGTTAAATAAATGTTGAACATCCTAAATATGTGTACTTGCATGATTCCCTTAAGTCTTACCTTCGGGGCGCCTGGGTGGCTCAGTAAAGCGTCTGCCTTTGGCTCAGGTCATGATCCCAGGGTCCCGGGATTTAGCCCCGAATCAGGTTCTCTGCTCAGCATGGAGCCTGCTTCTCTTTCTCCCTCTGCCCCTCCCCCATTCATTCTCTCTCTCTCTCTCTCTCTCTCTCTCTCAAATAAATAAAATATTTTAAAAAATAAGCCTTACCTTTTAACAGCATAGTAAATGATGTTAACAAATTTATATGCCTGTTAATTATGTGTGTGTGTGTAGTTATGTGTGTACACAGAGAGAAATACATTTGCTGTTTACATTTTCAAATTTCTTTCCCCAAGAAATATTACATTTCATTTGCTAAGGCAATGGTTCTTAAGTCTGGTGCCCAGATGAGGAGCACCAGTATCACCTTAGAAAGTGTTAGAATGCAAATTCTCAGGCAGTACCTGAGATCCACTAGTCAGAAATTCTGAGAATGGGCCCAGCAATTTGTATTTCATCAAACTTTCTCAGTAATTTTTATGCATGCTAATGTTTGACAATCACTGTGCCATAAGATCCTTAGCTGATGGGTTAGGTAGAATGGGTATGCTTGTTGCAAAGTGAAGTAGAAATTATATTTTTAAGCACTTTTTTAAAAAGTAAAGCAATTGAATAATTTCAGAAAAATTGAACAATGTGAGTGTGATAAATAATCTCAGATATCAAGCTAAAAATAGTATCTCACTTTAAAAGATAAATAATAATAGGTAACACCATTGTGGTGCTTACTGTCAATGTGCCAGGCATGGTTCTAGGAACTTTTCATATAATAGCTCATTGAATCGTCACAACAACCCATTGGTGTGTATTGAGAGTATTTCAAGGTGTAGCCACAAGTGAATGAACTCGTCCCCCATATTACTATGCCCATTGAGACATGTGAGACACTGAGGCATAGAAAGGTTATATGATTTGTCCAAAATACAGAACTGATAGAAGGAAACAAGTCACAGAGCAAACAAGTAGCAGACATGGGGTACTAATCTAACTGGAAATTGCCATATTCTCACTTTTTTTTAAGTAGGCTCCATGCCCAGCATGGAGCCCAATGTGCGGCTTGAACTCAAAACCCTGAGATCAAGACCTGAGCTTTTTTGGTGATGGATATTTATTAATTAATATTTGTTTTCTTCTTTAGTTTCTTTTTTCTGCTTTACTGAGATATAATTGACAACATTGTGAAGTTAAAGTTATGCAATGTGATCACTATATATATATAAACGATTATAACAATATGGTTAGTTAACATATCCATCACCTCACAGTTACCATTTTGTGTGTGCATGCGTGCATGTGTGTGTATGTGTGAGTGATAACATTTAAGGTCTACTCTCAGCAAATTTCAGTTAACTAGAGTCACCGTGATGTACATTGGATCTTCCCCTCCATTCTTTTTTTAAGTATTTACACTAACTGAGACTCCCTGTTCTCCACCCACCAAACCCACAGGTGGCTGGAACTTCTGGTAATTACAGAAGGACAAGGGCAGCAATCTAATTAAAGCCTGCTGTGACTGCTCTTATCACAGTCATCAGGAAATATACACCTATTTCTTCCAGGCCTGGGTTTCCCCCTTTGGTAGAACAGACTAGACAACATGTCCCCATTTATTGGAACAGGCCCAAACAGTCATGCCCTACATGATTTGTTAACTACACTGATTCTGACCTGAGTCAGCAGGGGAAACAAGAGGCTTGAGATGCTTAGAAACCTGTGAGCCTGCAAGCCAAGGCACTTTGCATACTTCAAATACTTTGTCTCTCCCTTAATTTCTGAAGCAATTTTCTCCTCAGACTTTCCCCTAGGAGGATACCAATAAGTCCACATGTGACTACACCTCTAAATGCTTGTGAACTAGTGCACACAGATTTCCCCTATTATAATGCCACTGTTACATGATGTGGTGGGTGCCCCATTGCCAGGGTCAGGGGAGTGAAGCTTATGTAGATTCAGCATGACTGAGACCTTACCCCAGCATGGCCAGATTCCCACTACCTTCTGACACTCCTGCGAGCATTCTTGGTTCTGCCTCCTTTCTCTCCTTGTTCTGCCTCACTCTCTGGCTAATGATTATCTATTCTCATGCATAATGAACTTAATATTAACTTAGTTTAATTAATTTAATCTAACAGTAAGTAAAATAGATAGCTGTCCCTATTTCTATACAATAACAGATTGTATAATCCATATAGTACCATTTGCATTAATAGTATCTCTAAAACATTACTTATTTTAAAAAAATAAAACATTACTTACTTATTTAGGTTCCACTTATATGAGGTGTGAATATAAAATAAAAACTATTCTACAAGTCATAAAAAGCCATCATACATTAGGTCCACACAACATATACTTTAGCCTCAAAACTTTTACTTTCCATCATTTTTTTCTAATAAGAAGCTTCAATATCCAATGATTTAAAAATTTGCACTGTGTATCCTAAAATATTTTACATAAAATTGATAATGTTGGAGTAGGTAACCTACTTAAATGACAAAATTTGACAAACTTCTAAAGTTTATTTTGACTACCATATTTCTTTCTTACCATGATTTAACTTGCTTGCTTCCAAAGTAAAACCAAGAAAAACTAAGATAAATAATAGATACCTGGTAAACTACTAGAGACTAATTCATTTTTTTTATTCTTATGTTAATCCCCATACATTACATCATTAGTTTTAGATGAAGTGTTCCATGATTCATTGTTTGTGCACAACACCCAGTGCTCCATGCAGAATGTGCCCTCCTCAATAACCACCACCAGGCTAACCCACCCTCCCACCCCCTTCCCCTCTAGAACCCTCAGTTTATTTTTCAGAGTCCATCGTCTCTCATGGTTCGTCTACCCCTCCGATTTCCCCCGCTTCATTCTTCCCCTCCCGCTACCTTCTTCTTCTTCTTTTTTTTTTCTTAACATATATTGCATTATTTGTTTCAGAGGTACAGATCTGAGATTCAACAGTCTTGCACAATTCACAGCGCTTACCAGAGCACATACCTCCCCAGTGTCTATCACCCAGTCACCACATCCCTCCCACCCCACCCCCCACTCCAACAATACTCAGTTTGTTTCCTGCGATTAAGAATTCCTCATATGAGACTAATTCATTTTAACAAGACATTAAATATCCTGCTGTGGCATGCTCTTCCCCATTGTTTGCTCTATGGTCCATGGTTAAAAGGCAGATATTTAAAGGGACCAAATCAAAATAATATTCAAGAGAAAATACACTGTCAAGGAAATTTGAAGGGAATTACTGATATAAAAATATTGAGCATTTTTTCACACATATATGGATCAGGAGAGGAGGACAAGAAACAGAAAAAAATCTATGAAAGTTGATTCTGGTAAAGGAAAGTATCAGAAACCAGGGAAAATATAATAATTTATTGATATTGGAGTACTTATTTATGTAAAATAAAATTAGGTATCCCTCACACTATACCCCCCCCCAAAAAAAATCAGTTCCAAGTGAATTAATGCCCTATGAAATGCAAACCTGCAAAATAAAAACAAACACCTCAAAAATGCAAACCATGAAAACAATAAACAAATATGGCTATTTAAATTTCTGCCCAGGGGTGCCTGGGTGCCCTCAGTTGGTTAAATGTCTGCCTTTAGCTCAGGTCATGATCTCAGGGTCCTGGGATCAAGCCCTGCTCCAGGTTCTCTGCTCAGCGGGGAGTCTGCTTCTCCCTCTCCCATTCCCCCCCTCCCCAGCTCTCTCTCTTTCTCTCAAACATATAAATAAAATCCTTAAAAAAATAAATTTCTGCACAAAAAAGACATCACAAATAATGTGAAAGAAAAGCCACAATCTGGGAGAAAATATTTGCAATGCATATAACTTATAAAAGATTAGTAATCTGAAAAAGAACTGCAAATCCATAGGAAAATAATTAGCAAGCCAACAGAAAAAAAAAGATCCAAGTATGTAAAAAGGTAATTCATATTAGAGGAAATACGAACATCCAACAAACAAATGAAAATATGTTCAAACTCCTAGAAATCTCAGAAATGCAAATTAAAACAATGAGATTTCTTTTAAAAATATCAGTTGACAAAAACTGAAAATATCAAGATGTGGTAGGTATGTAAAGCAATAGCAATGCTCATATGCTACTGTTGAAACAATAAATTAGCATAACTGATTTGGAGAGCAATGTTAACAATATCTCATAATAATGAAGATGCTCATACTTCTAGAACTACCAATTCCGATAATAGGAATAGCTCTAGAGAGCCTCTTCCATATGCATATAAGGAAACATGTATAGAAATATTCTGTAAGATTGATAATAGAGAAAAGTTAGTGTATTCGGATTCTCTAGAAAAACAGAATGAGGGAGAGGGATGGCAGAAGGGGAAGATGAGAGGAGGGGAAGAGAGATTTTAAGGAAATTGGTTCACATGATTGTAGAGGATGGCAAGTCCAAAATCTGTAGCATAGGCCAACAGATTGGAGACCCAGGGAAGAGATGATGCTGCAGTCTGAGTCCAAAAGGAGTATTTGGCAGAATTATCTTTTCTTTGAGGGAGGTCAATCATTTTTAGTTAAGGTCTTCAACTGATAAGATGTGGCCCACCAATGTTATGGAGGGTAACTGGCTTTAGTCAACGTCTACTTTAAATGGTAATCTCGTCTTAAAAATACTTTCACAGAATCACGTAGAATGTTTGACCAAATATCTGGATACCTAGGCCTACCCAAATTAACATAATATTAACTATCATAGGTAGCAACAACCAAAATGCCCATCCAGAACAGAATAGGTAAATACATGGTATTATAGTCATAAAACAGAATCCTATATATAACCATAAAAGTGTACAAACCAGAGATACAAATATCAACATGGGCAAGGTACAAAAGAAAAAACAGTGAATGAAAAATTTCAATTGCAGAAGGTATGTATAGTAAGATGCCATTTATATCTTTTTAAAGCCCATGAAAAGTAATATTATATGTTATTTATGGATATTTCTATGGAAATATGTATATATAAATATATATATTTATATTTATAATATAATAATATATAATATTTATAATAATATAATTTATAATATATGAATACATATATTCACATGTATAATAAATATCCACATACACAATGGAAAGAATAATGGCCCCACAAAAATATCCATATTCTAAACTCTGTGTTATGTTACATAGCAAGGGTGAATTAAGTTGCAGATAGAATTAAAGCTGCTAATCAAGTAACCTTAAAATAGGGACATTATCCCTGATTATCCAGCATGGCCCAATGTTATCCCCAGGGTCCTTTAAATGTGGGAGAGAATGCAGAATTGGAGTCAGAGATAGAAATGCTACAATGGAAGCATTTGCTAGTTTTAGAGATGGAAAGAAGCTATAAGCCAAGGAATATAGGTGGCCTATGAAGATGGAAAAGGCAAGGAAAAGGATTGTACCCTAGTGCCTCCAGGAAGAATGAAACTCTTTCAATGTCTTGATTTTAATTTGGTATATTAGTCTGCTTAGGGTACCATAAGATGATATCACAGACTATAAGGCTTAAAAACAGAAATTTGTTTTCTTACAGTCCTCAAGGTTGGAAGTTCAAGATCCAGGCCCCAGCATGATTGGTTTCAGATGAGAGCTCCCTTCCTGACTTGTAGATGTCCCTTTTGTATGTCCTCACAAGGCCTTGCTTGGTTTGTGTGCATGAAGAGAAGACACTAATCCTGTAAGATCAGGGCCACATCCTTTATGCTCATTTAAACTTAATTAGTTCCTTAGAGTGATTAAGTTACCATTGGTGTTAGGGCTTCAACATATGAATTTTGTGGAAACACATTCAATTAATGATGTCTAGTAAGACTCATTTCATACTTTTGGCCTCCAGAAGTTTAAGATAGTAAATTTGTATTGTTTAAAGCCACTAAGTTTGTAGTAGTTTGTTATAGCAGCAATAGTAGACTGATACAGATTTTGGGATCTGGAAGTGGGGTGCTACTGCAACAAATACCTAAAAATGTAGAAGTAGTTTTGGGATTTGGGAATGGCTGGAAGCTGGAAGAATTTTGAGAAGCATGATAGAAAAAGCCAAGATTGCCTTAAGCAGACTGTTCATAGAAATATGGATATAAGTGACTCTGCTCTCAGTACTCAGAAGGAACTGAGGAACATGGTAGAGAAAATACGTACTATTTTAGAGAACACATACCTCATCATGAATAGATTGATAGTAGAAATATGGATTTAAAGGCACCAAAGGTGCGGGCTCAGATGTAAATGAATTGGAAACTAGAGGAAAGGGGATATTTGTTAGATAATATCAGAAAGCTTAGCTGAACTGTATTCTGCAGTAACAGAATCTTACTATCTTACTCTTTTTAAATTAATAGGTTATCTTACAGGCAGCAACTTTGAGACAGTGTACTATAGTGTTATGAATATGGTAATATAGGAGTACCTCAAACTTTTATCACTGATTTTAGCAACCATTAGTGTTTTCTTGCTGGAATCAAATTATGATGATAATTGCAAGTGGTGATTTTCTAATTCCATCATTTCTTCTACATTTTTTTTTTTTTTTAGTTGGCTTCCACTGCAAATAATAACTCTCCTTCCTTCTTTCTCACTTTCCTTCCTTTCTTTTCTTTTTTTGGAGGAGAAAAGTTCTTGGGGAGCCTTGAATCATACTTAAAAAGTGCCTTATTACTCTAGCTACTGGAGTAATGGTGATTATTGTTTTCATTGTCACAAAGTAATTAATTATCAAAGGGAATCAAGATAAACACACTAATTGAAATTGACTTACTAGGATGACATTCCTTATTCCCTCTGTTTCTAACTGGAATCATTAGTTTTGTCTACTCATTATCTTTTTTTTTTTTTTAAGATTTTATTTATTTATTTGACAGAGAGAGAGATAGCGAGAGCAGGAACACAAGCAGGGGGAGTGGGAGAGGGAGAAGCAGGCCTCCTGCCTAGCAGGGAGCCCAATGTGGGACTCGATCCCAGGACCCTGGGATCATGACCTGAACCAAAAGCAGACGCTTAACGACTGAGCCACCCAGGCGCCCTCGTTGAGTATCTTTTGACTGAAAGATGTTATCAACCCTCCTCCCTGACACCCCATCACCCATCAACTCCCCTCCCATAAATACACCCAGACACAGCTCTGAGATTTCTAGCCAGTCCTAGGCCCTCTGTGAATGCCTGCTGCATGATGACATGATTAAAGAGATAAACTGGCCAAGTCCCTACAGTCTCAGACTTCAGACTACATTGAATTAGGGTATGGCCTCACAAGATTTACAGTGTTTGCTTAAGACTGCCACTTAAACTGAACATTAGAGAACACTCTGTCCCCCATTCCCCACTCCCAGGCTAACAAGCACTGAGTGAAAAGAACAGTGAATTACAGCTGGTAATGCTGCAAGTGACAGATTCTGAGGAGCAGACATTTAGTAAAACCCTCTGACAAACTAATTCACATCTTGAATACTAAGAGAATTTGAAGCTTGAGGTGCACTGAGAATAACCGTAGTGACAGACTACAAACTAAGCCCATTTCATAACCAGATAAACACAAGTACTGAACAACAGGCATACCACAATGAAAGGTGAGCTCATTGAGCATTAAAAAAATTCCGTGAGCTCTCCCATAGGACAGGACATAGATTCTGTGATGCTGCCTCTTACTGCTTCTGATCAGGTGTTACTCAATTGCACTTTGTCCCATTACTGATGATCACTTCAATCACTTGATTATGGTGGGAGCTGCTAGGCTTTGCCGTAAAATTACTCTTCCCCCCTTAAAATTAAAAGGATTTCGTGGGGTAGTGATTTGATACTATAGGTCTCTTACTTCTCATCAAACTTTTGATTTGCACATTTATTTCTAAGTATATCTGTAGGGATGTGTGGTATCCTATTTGATTCAATAGGTAATAATGCCTCGTTATTAATATTTTGATGCTCAAATTGTCTTTAATTTTGCTGGTGGTAGCCCTTTCATGATAGTTCTTTCATCCTTTAGACATGGCCCATCAAGCACCTCCTTGCTTTTCTGTAAGTTGTTTGAGGTTTGTCTTGTTCTTTTCCCTGACACAACTCTGGGATCAACCATTTCTTCAAGGGCCCAGTTCAAGTGGAGAGTGTACTTAGAAGCCAAAATTCAGAAAGTGATGGACAGAATGACAACCTGAGATGTGATGTTTTCCTTTGTTCTCTTCAGGGTAGAAGACAGGCAAAGAGGACTCCTGTTTTGAATGAGTCCATGACACTACATCTCTACAGGTCACATCATTCTGAGGGAAAGAATCTCTGAAATGGTATGGTCTCCACTTTAAAGCAGGCAAAGGAAAATGAGGGGACAAGGCCCCAAGTACCTTTATAGGATTTACTTTTTAGTCCCACATCCTTTTTCCTTTAAATATGCTTGTGATTAAAGAATACTGAATTGATTGAACCCTATTGGTGAAGTAAGAAAAAATGAACCAGACTGGGAATATCATAGAAGCTAGGCCACAGAAACCCTTCTACTACAGCTTAACAATGTTTGCCATAGGACAGGTATGTGATAATTGTTTTATGAATAATCATAAATAGGTGATTTTGATTAATTTTGTCTGCTATGTAGTAAATCCATTCACCCAGAGACTACAGTCCATTTTGGTTGCAAATATATTTTCTTATATTTTTAAAGTATTCTCTTGGGCCCATCTGATTTCTGCTTCTGAAATTCCTGTTGTGTATCAATTAAAATTGATATATCTTTTCCTCAGGAATCACCTTTTCTCTCTACCCTTTGAGTTTATCTGAATTCCTGGAGAGTTTCTAAAATCCCTTTTACTTTATTGTGTTATCCTTCTACTTTATGCAATCTACTGTTCCAGTGTCTCCATCAAATTTTTCAACATTAAAATTTTGTCTCACCAGAATGTTCCTTTTTCTCTA
Organism: Mirounga leonina; assembly: GCF_011800145.1. Lineage (NCBI taxonomy): Eukaryota > Metazoa > Chordata > Mammalia > Carnivora > Phocidae > Mirounga > Mirounga leonina. Next base: position 41,281,799 of record NW_023270268.1, read on the forward strand.
CTGCCTTTTCCAGAAATAAATATGCAGCATTCCTTCAAATCTCATTGAAATTATAAACTTGTGTACAAATGTCAGGACATTTGTTGCAATTCCTGGTAATTTTCTCATTTAAATTTCTAACTTTTCATATGTGATGATTTTTCTCTTTATTAATGTTTCATGATAATATATTTTTCTAGTATTTGAACTTAAATGAGTTCTGCAGAGTGTATGGTTTCTGCTCAATGCTTCCTTGCACATCCTTGAAGAGGGAAAGAACTGTTTACATCAGTTGTAGTTTTTTTTTTTTCCATGCAAAACGTGCCCTCTTTAATACCCATCACCATGCTAACCCATCCTCCAACCTCCCTCCCCTCTAGAACCCTGTTTGTTTTTCAGAGTCCATCGTCTCTCATAGTTCGTCTACCCCTCTGATTTCCCCCGCTTCATTCTTCCCCTCCTGCTATCTTCTTCTTTTTTTTTTCTTAACATATATTGCATTATTTGTTTCAGAGGTACAGATCTATGATTCAACAGTCTTGCACGATTCACAGCACTCACCATAGCACATACCCTCCCCAGTGTCTATCACCCAGTCACACCATCCCTCCCACCCCACCACCCACTCCAGCAACCCTCAGTTTGTTTCCTGAGATTAAGAATCAGTGAGGTCATATGATATGTGTCTTTTTCTGATTGACTTATTTCGCTCAGCATAACACCCTCCAGTTCCATCCACATCATTGAAAATGGCAAGATCTCATTCCTTTTGATGGGTACATAATATTCCATTGTATATATATACCACATCTTCTTTATCCATTCATCTGTCAATGGACATCTTGGCTCTTTCCACAGTTTGGCTATTGTGGACATTGCTGCTATAAACATCGGGGTGCACGTACCCCTTTAGATCCCTACATTTGTATCTTTGGGGTAAATACCCAGTAGTGCAATTGCTGGATCGTATGGTAGCTCTATTTTCAACTTTTTGAGGAACCTCCATACTGTTTTCCAGAGTGGTTGCACCAGCTTGCATTCCCACCAACAGTGTACGAGGGCTCCCCTTTCTCCGCGTCCCTGCCAACATCTGTCATTTCCTGACTTGTTAATTTTAGCCATTCTGACTGGTGTGAGGTGGTATCTCACTGAGGTTTTGATTTGGATTTCCCTGATGCCGAGAGATGTTGAGCACTTTTTCATGTGTCTGTTGGCCATTTGGATGTCTTCTTTGGAAAAATGTCTGTTCATGTCTTCTGCCCATTTCTTGATTGGATCATTTGTTCTTTGGGTGTTGAGTTTGATAAGTTCTTTATAGATTTGGATACTAGCCCTTTATCTGATATGTCATTTGCAAATATCTTCTCCCATTCTGTCAGTTGTCTTTTGGTTTTGTTGACTGTTTCTTTTGCTGTGCAAAAGCTTTTTATCTTGATGAAGTCCAAATAGTTCATTTTTGCCCTTGCTTCCCTTGCCTTTGGTGATGTTTCTAGGAAGAAGTTGCTGTGGCTGAGGTCGAAGAGATTGCTGACTGTGTTCTCCTTTAGGATTTTGATGGACTCCTGTCTCACATTGAGGTCTTTCAACCATTTGGAGTCTATTTTTTGTGTGTGGTGTAAGAAAATGGTTCAGTTTCATTCTTCTGCACGTGGCTGTCCAATTTTCCCAACACCATTTGTTGAAGAGATTGTCTTTTTTCCATTGGACATTCTTTCCTGCTTTGTCAAAGATGAGTTGACCATAGAGTTGAGGGTCCATTTCTCAGCTCTCTATTCTGTTCCATTGATCTATGTGCCTGTTTTTGTGCCAGTACCATATTGTCTTGATGATGACAGCTTTGTAATAGAGCTGGAAGTCCGGAATTGTGATGCTGCCAGCTTTGCTTTTCTTTTTCAACATTCCTCTGGCTATTTGAGGTCTTTTCTGGTTCCATACAAATTTTAGGATTATTTGTTCCATTTCTTTGAAAAAAGTGGATGGTATTTTGATGGGGATTGCATTGAATGTGTAGATTGCTCTAGGTAGCATTGACATCTTCGTAATATTTGTTCTTCCAATCCATGAGCATGGAACGTTTTTCCATTTTTTTGTGTGTCTTCCTCAATTTCTTTCATGAGTGTTCTTTAGTTTTCTGAGTACAGATCCTTTGCCTCTTTGTTTAGGTCTATTCCTAGAGATCTTATGGTTTTGGGTGCAATTGTAAATGGGATCAACTCCTTAATTTCTCTTTCTTCTGTCTTGTTGGTGTATAGGAATGCCACTGATTTCTGTGCATCGATTTTATATCCTGCCACTCTACTGAATTCCTGTATGAGTTCTAGCAGTTTCGGGGAGGAGTCTTTGGGGTTTTCCACATAAAGTATCATATCATCTGCAAACAGTGAGAGTTTGACTTCTTTGCCGATTTGGATGCCTTTTATTTCTTTTTGTTGTCTGATTGCTGTGGCTAGGACTTCTAATACTATGTTGAACAGCAGTGGTGATAGTGAACATCCCTGCCGTGTTCCTGACCTTAGGGGGAAAGCTCTCAGTTTTTCCCCGTTGAGAATGCTATTTGCTGTAGGGTTTTCATAGATGGCTTTTATGATGCTGAGGAATATACCCTCTATCCTTATACTCTGAAGAGCTTTGATCAAGAAAGGATGCTGTACTTTGTCAAATGGTTTTTCTGCCTCTATTGAGAGGATCGTATGATTCTTGTTCTTTCTTTTGTTAATGTATTGTATCACGTTGATTGATTTGCGGATGTTGAACCAACCTTGCAGCCCAGGGATAAATCCCACTTGGTCGTGATGAATAATCCTTTCAATGTACTGTTGGATCCTATTGGCTAGTATTTTGGTAAGAATTCTTGCATCCATGTTCATCAAGGATATTGGTCTGTAATTCTCCTTTTTGATGGGGTCTTTGTCTGGTTTTGGGATCAAGGTAATGCTGGCCTCATAAAACGAGTTTGGAAGTTTTCCTTCCATTTCTATTTTTTGGAACAGTTTCAGAAGAATAGGTATTAATTCTTCTTGAAATGTTTGGTAGAATTCCCCTGGGAAGCCATCTGGCCCTGGGTTTTTGTTGTTGGGAGATTTTTGATGACTGCTTCAATTTCCTTAGTGGTTATAGGTCTGTGCAGGTTTTCTATTTCTTCCTGGTTCAGTTTTGGTAGTTGGTACATCTCTAGGAATGCATCCATTTCTTCCAGATTATCGAATTTGCTGGCATAGAGTTGCTCATAATATGTTCTTATAATTGTTTGTATTTCTTTGGTGTTGGTTGTGATCTCTCCTCTTTCATTCATGATTTTGTTGATTTGGGTCATTTCTCTTTTCTTTTTGATAAATCTGGCCAGGGGTTTATCAATCTTGTTAATACTTTCAAAGAACCAGCTCCTAGTTTCGTTTGATCTGTTCTACTGTTCTTGTGGTTTCTATTTCATTGATTTCTGTTCTGATCTTTATTATTTCTCTTCTCCTGCTGGGTTTAGGCTTTATTTGCTGTTCTTTCTCCAGCTCCTTTAGGGGTAGGGTTAGGTTGTGTACTTGAGACCTTTCTTGTTTCTTGAGAAAGGCTTGTATTGCTATATACATTCCTCTTAGGACTGCCTTTGCTGCATCCCAAAGATTTTGAACAGTTGTGTTTTCATTTTCATTTGTTTCCATGAATTTTTTAAATTCTTCTTTAATTTCCTGGTTGACCCATTCATTCTTTAGTAGGATGCTCTTTAGCCTCCATGTATTTGAGTTCTTTCCGACTTTCCTCTTGTGATTGAGTTCTAGTTTCAAAGCACTGTGGTCTGAAAATAGGCAGGGAATGGTCCCAATCTTTTGGTACCAGTTGAGATCGGATTTATGACCTGGGATGTGATCGATTCTGGAGAATTTTCCATGGGCACTAGAGAAGAATGTGTATTCCGTTTCTTTGGGATGGAATGTTCTGAATATGTCTGTGAAGTCCATTTGGTCCAGTGTGTCATTTAAAGTCTTTATTTCCTTGTAGATCTTTTGCTTAGATGATCTGTCCATTTCACTGAGGGGGATGTGATGTTAAAGTCCCCCACTATTATTGTATTGTTGTCAATGTGTTTCTTTGCTTTTGTTATTAATTGCCTTATATAATTGGCTGCTCCCATGTTAGGGGCATAGATATTTACAATTGTTAGATCTTCTTGTTGGATAGACCCTTTAAGTAAGATATAGTGTCCTTCCTCATCTCTTATTACAGTCTTGGGTTTAAAATCTAATTTGTCTGATATAAGGATTGCCACCCCAGCTTTCTTTTGGTGTCCATTAGCATGGTAAATGGTTTTCCACCCCCTCACTTTCAATCTGGGGGTGTCTTTGCATCTAAAATGAGTCTTTTGCAGACAGCATATCGATGGGTCTTGTTTTTTTATCCAATCTGATAGCCTGTGTCTTTTGATTGGGGCATTTAGCCCATTTACATTCAGAGTAACTATTGAAAGATAGGAATTTAGGGCCATTGTACTGCCTGTAAGGTGACTGTTACTGTATATGGTCTGTGTTCCTTTCTGGTCTATGTTGCTTTTAGGCTCTCTCTTTGCTTAGAGGACCCCTTTCAAGATTTCTTGTAGGGCTGGTTTCATGTTTGCAAATTCCTTTAGTTTTTGTTTGTCCTGGAAGCTTTTTATCTCTCCTTCTATTTTCAATGACAGCCTAGCTGGATAGAGTATTCTTGGCTGCATATTTTTCTCATTTAGTGCTCTGAATATATCATGCCAGTCCTTTCTGACCTGCCAGGTCTCTGTGGATAGGTCTGTTGCCAATCTAATGTTTCTACCATTGTAGTTTACATATCTCTTCTCCCAAGCTGCTTTCAGGATTTTCTCTTTGTCTCTGAGACTTGTAAGTTTTACTATTAGATGTCGGGGTGTTGACCTATTTTTATTGATTTTGAGAGGGGTTCTCTGTGCCTCCTGGATTGTGATGCCTGTTTCCTTCCCCAAATTAGGGAAGTTCTCTGTTATAATTTGCTCCAATATACCTTCTGACCCTCTCTTTCTTCTTCTTCTCTGATCCCAATTACTCTAATGTTGTTTCGTCTTATGGTATTGCTTATCTCTCGAATTCTGCCCTCGTGATCCAGTAGTTGTTTATCTTTTTCTCAGCTTCTTTATTTTCCATCATTTGGTCTTCTATATCACTGATTCTCTCCTCTGCCTCATTTATCCTAGGAGTTAGTGCCCCCATTTTTTATTACACCTCATTAATAGCCTTTTTGATTTCGACTTGGTTAGATTTTAGTTCTTTTATTTCTCCAGAAAGGGTTTCTCTAATAACTTCCATGCTTTTTTCAAGCCCAGCTAGTATCTTTAAAGTGATGATTCTGAACTCTAGATCCAACATTGTACTAATGTCCATATTGAGTAGGTCCCTGGCAGTCGGTACTACCTCTTGTTCTTTTTTGTTGAGGTGATTTTTTCTGTCTTGTCATTTTGTCCAGAGGAGAATAGATTAATGAGAGAAAAGAATGCTAACAGGGTAACAACATCCCCAGAAAATATACTCTAAACAAATCAGAAAAGACTTGAAGTGGGGGAAAAGAAAGGGAAAGAAAGAAAAAAGAAAATGGAAAAAAAAAAAAAAGAAAAAGAAAAAGATAGAAACAAACAAAAACAGAACAAAACAAAACAAAAAAAACAGAATATGATCAAATATGCTCAGGCTGGTGCATAGATCAGTGCCACACACTAGATTTTGTGTGTATTTTGGTCTGTTAGAAGAAAGTGCCTCCCAAAATTTTAAAGAAAAACTTACATATGTGCAAAAATAAGGGTTGATATGATGAAGGGATGGAATATGACTGTAAAGATGAAAATTATAAAAAATTTTATAAAAGGAATTGATAAGAAGTTGTTTGAAAAAAGAAAGAAGAGGATTTAAGAAAAAAAAAAGAAACAAAAAAAAAGGCAGAGAATGTGATCAGACAGGAGAGTAGAACAAAACCATACACTAGAAATTTAGGGCATATTTTGATCTGTTAGAAGAAACTATCTCAAAATTTTAAAGAGAGAACAACTTATATATATACATGTATATATATATATATGCCAAAAATAAGGGTAACTACTATGAAGGGATAGAATATGACTCTAAAAATGAAAAATAAAAATGTTTTTAAAAAAAGGGATTGATAAGATGTTGGTTGACAAAGGGAAAAAGAAAAATTCAAAAAAAAAAAAAGTTAAAAAAATTAACTTTGAAAGACTAAAGAATCATGGTAAAAAAGCCATGAGATTCTATGTGCATTATTGCCCTAGTGCTGGAGTTCTGCCATTCTCATTGATCGGGAAACTTGGTCTTGGCTGGCTGTTCTCCCTTATCTTCTGTGGGAGGGGCCTGTTGCCATGGTTCCCAAATGTCTTTGCCAGAGGCGGAATTGCCCCGCCCTTGCCTGGCTCCAGGCTAAGTAATCTGCTTGGGTTTGCTCTCAGGAGCTTTTGTTCCCTGCAAGCTTTCCGTACAGCTTTGGACACCGAGAGTGAAAATGGTGGCCTCCCAATCTCTGCCCCAGAGGAGCCAAGAACTTGGGGCCCTGCTCCTCAGTGAGCCCCCAGAGAAAAGCAGTCAGTCACTCCCGTCTCCCCAGTCTCCTGCTGCACTCTGTGTTCACCTGGCCTGTGACCAAGCATTTCTATCTCTGGCACCCGACTCAGTGTGGAGTCTCCAACTGAGATCCCTGTGGTGTGCTCCCATGCCGCTCCTTGCGGGGGAGGATGGGGAGTCTCCCCGGATCTGCCGCTTGTTGAGTCCCTGCTGGAGGAGCAGTGGCCCGATTGTGCCACGGATCATGGTTTATGGCAACCCCGAGCTGAGAGTCTACTCCTCGGCTCCGTCTCTGCAGCCGGCTTCCCCGCTCCAATCCCTGGGAGCTCTGCCGCACTCAGGCATCCCCGGTCTTTCTGTGACCCCAAGGGTCCTGAGACCACACTGTCCCACGAGGGTTCCACTCCCTGCTTAGCCACTGGAGCAACGTCCCTCAGCGGAGCAGACTTCTACAAGTTCCGATTTTGTGCTCCACGGCTCTATCACTTGCCAGAAGTGGCTGACTGAGGCCCCGTCCCCCGCTATCCTCCCGAATAACGCCTCGGATTCACTTCTCCGCACATCCTACCTTCCAGAAAGTGGTTGCTTTTCTGTTCAGAGAGTTGTTGCTATTCTTTTCTTTGATCTCCTTTTGAGTTTGTAGGTGTTCAGAATGGTTTGATCCCTATCCAGCTGAATTCCTGAGACCAGACGAAATCCAAGTCTCCTACTCCTCCACCATCTTGCTCCACCCCCCTAGATCAGTTGTAGTTTTATTTTGCTTAACTAGAGTTCCTGAATCTTATGCAAAGAACGGGGAGGAGGAGTAGGAGAGCAGAGGGAAAATGAAAGTAAGATGTAGCCACTAAGAAACAGCAATGAATATACCTTCATTTTATCTGGCATGCTGTCTGTACCAACTGTAAACTCAACACGAGTGTCTCAGTTACACCTCATTATTGGAATCTGGCATGGGGGGCCGGCTGTCTGGGCTAATGAAAGGTTGTCACTTTCCCTGTAGCTCCCCTGCCATCCCAATGTTCTCAACACTAGGAGCTAGTGGTGTTGCTGGAGTTCTGCTAAAGATGAACGGGAGTCTCTGCCCCCAAGTCCTTATTTCCTAAACACACTTTTTCTTTGCATTAGTTAAATTGTGAGTTAGACGTATACTCTTTCCTATAAAATAGAGTATAAAAATTCCTTTAAATTTCTGACAGAAATATTACTTTACAGCACTGGTATGGATTTTAATAAAGATCATCATATGCGTTTGCTACTTTTAAAGGAGATCTGAAAGGGAACAGGTGGTAAATGTGTAATGTTCAGAATACCATCTAAATTGACTATTCACAGTTTATTTAAAAATAAAAATCAAATATGCAAAGAAATGTATGAATAATTTTTAAATCAGTTATTTGATTGTTGGTGTAAATAATCCAGCAGACCATTACTGAAGTTTCTACTCAGATGAATATATATGTTCTATTTAATACCTGAGTGACCTCATAACTATTATGCTCTATGAATGATAAAATGAATACAGGAGCTAACCATTCATTCCATGTGTAAATAATTCCTTCAAAAATTACAACAATGTTCCAGTTTCATAGTGAGTCTTTAAATGTGTTCTTCTTTAGGACATATCTTTTTCATTGGAAATCATTAAAACATCAATAATATTGTCTTGTCAATACAAAAATCTTTTTATAGTAGCAGATTAGCTTATAAAAGAAATTAAATATACTGTAATTTGCTGAACAAAAAAATACACATTTTATGTTCCTTGGTAATATGAATATTAAGTATTATTTTGACATTGTAAAGGAGACTGAAATTATATTGATTTTTAACTTATGTGAATATATGGTATTTGCAAAGTAACAGTTGTTACACATGTGAAGTAAATTGGAACTATATTTAATAAAATGTAACTTTTTATATTAAAATTACTTTGATAAGGCTTTAAATAATTTTCTCTAAAAATTGAAAATAAAAGAGATTACAGTTCAAAACAATTTACCATGGGAAGTTTCATGATTGAATGTAAAAATTCCCATGTCCTTTCTCCAAAATACATAAAGAAAAAGAAGATGTATGACATAAAAGAAATGCATAAAAACGTTTTTTAAGTAAGTGATATAGAAAATAAACTCATAATTTGAAAAGTCATTTTCACATATAATTCACATATGCTATAAGTCATTTCAATAAAGAAAAAAAAAACAGTGAGCTTTTCTTTTACATAGTCCCAATCAATACACAGACTTCAAACTTTCTGAGGAGACTTTCATTAATCCACTACCACACTCCTTTTATTTTCCGTCTCCACCCTTTTCAAAAAACATGAAGTCCTAGATAAAAACAAAAATACAGAAATGAGTTTTCAGCAACAAAGCAGGGAACATCTGGGAAAAGTTGATAGCTTTCAAATATAATAACATGTAAATCCTGTAATTCTATTCACTTACTGATAACCTGCATGAATTTAATTTATTCTCTGGTAATTTTTCTAAATTTCACTTTTTCTCATGCCACTCAGAATATTCCTATTTTTGATCTTTCTTCCTTAACTTTTTGTACTCCTTCTCTAGTAATACAACTTTTCTTAAGACTGGAATTCAATGTACAACTTTCAGATTTTCTCAGGAGAATGACAGCCATCTTAGAGGTAGCATGCATCTTAGATTTTTTTGGCCCAGTTTTATGATTTCTCTCGCAAACTTGTCCACTGTGTTCCCCAACTTGTCTCACTACATCAGTGTCTAATCAGACCCCCTTCCCTATGACTTTCATCAAATCCTATGGATTTTCTCTCACATCTATCATTTTCCTTTATCTTTTCATACAGAAATAATTTAATCCTTATCATCATTCACTTGCAAGTGCACTGTTGTTAATTTTACCTCTCATCAATCCATTTCTTACATAGTCACCAGGATTTATCTTTCTGAGATTTGGATTTATAGCTTTTTATTTATACCTAGTTTAAAACCAACCAATTAACTAAACAATTTTCACTATCTTCCCCACATCTACAAGAAGTTGTCCAATCTTTAAAAGTCCTTTAGAAGAGGCCCAATGTACACCACAGTCATTTCCTAATAACCCCACCACAACTCCCAACCCCATTTCTCATCTATCCAAACACCCCAGACTGTCCTCTCTTCCCTTTATACACCATATCTTTGGTTATTGTGTGTGTACCTCTGGTCAAACAGTTTCCTAAGGTTAAATTTAATTTTACTTTTCACGTGAAATAAACAGTGAAAACACAGATTTTAAACCGAATTGTGGTTATATTTAAAACTTTATACAGAAAACATCGAGCTTATCCCAAATTAGATAGAGTAGCAAAATAAAATCCTAATGGCCACTCACCAAGTTTTAATAATTATTAACATGACCAATCTTGGTTCATTAATTACTCTATCTCCTAAATCCCCCTGCCCTGACCCTCATTATTTAAAAGCAAATCTGTGATATCATACCATTTTATGCTGAAATTCAACTTTAGTGTGTGCCCCTAAAAATTTGGACTCTTGTTTTTATATAAGCTCAATATCATTAGCATATTTTTAAAAAATAATACTCTATTAATATCATCAAATAGCCAATGTTCAAATTTCTCTGAATTCCTTCTAAATGTCTTTTTGTATTCATTTGTTCAAATCAGTATCTAAATACCGTCTATAAATTGCATTAAGTTGAGATTGCTTAAGTTTCTCTCTCTTTTTATATAATTTTTTTAAAAGATTTTATTTTATTTGAGAGAGAGAATGAGAGAGAGAGAGCACATGAGAGGGGGGAGGGTCAGAGGCAGAAGCAGGCTCCCTGCCGAGCAGGGAGCCCGATGCGGGACTCGATCCCGGGACTCCAGGATCATGACCTGAGCCGAAGGCAGTCGCTTAACCAACTGAGCCACCCAGGCGCCCCTCTTTTTATATAATTTTTATCTTTTCATTTTACTGACACTTATTTGTTGAAGTAACTGGATTCTTTTTCTGTATATTTTCTCACTTTTTAGTGTTTTTGGCATTGCATCCCCATGTCAGTGTTTAAGATGTTCATCTAGTGGCTCCAACCTTCCTTGCATATTGGAATCACCTGATGCTCTAAACAGCTTGCAGGCTTGGTCCCACTTCAGGTATTTTGATTTACTATCTGGATGCAGTCTTGACAAAGGGAATGTGATAGCTATCCAGGTGTTTCTACTGAGCAGCTAGGGTTGGATACTCTTGCTCTGTCCCAGGAGTCCTTGATTTTGGCTGCATATGGAGTCACCTGGGGAACTATACAAACTTCTAATTCTGAGCCTCTAATTTAGTTAAACTGGGGTACATCCTGATCCTTGCGGTTTTTTTAAAGTTCCCTGGCTGATTAAATGTGAAGATAAGTTCAGAATCACAGCTCTATCCCACATAATTCCTTTCAAATGGCAGTTCTACTTAATGGCTTGATTGGATGTTTACTCTTATTGCAGTTTGCACTCCTGTATTAGATGATTTAATTTAATAATGAATCAGGACAAAATCTTGTTTTACTGAGTCTATTCCATGTAAGCCCAAATTCAAACTCTTTTTCACAGTACTGAGTTCAATTTTTAAATAAAAACCCCAAAGACCAGGGCCCCTCCTTAACACATGAGGTCCTCCTGTTACCAAATGAAACTGCATAGACTCTCCAGAGAAACTAGTCACCTGCAAACCCAGAATACCAGGAGATAATGAAATTTCAGAGCTAGAATTAAAAGGGGCCCCCTTGGAATAAAACCTATAAATTTAACAAGGTCATTTAAAAATGTACAACTTACTAAATCATTTCAGAATGATACTAGAAAAACCATCTAAACCCAAGATTAGCAAGAATAGACTCACAATGAGGAAACATGCACCGAGCATCACAGCTTTCATTTTCACATCAAGGTCTAAAGGGAACTGGATGCCAAAGTTATCAGCATCTGTAAATGCTTCTCTCATGAAACCAGTCCACTGCTTGGAAATCTTTCCAACCACATTTTCTTCATCAAGAGATTTAATCTAAAATGAAAAAAAAAAAATTCTTAATGAATTCTAGAAAACTAGTAACAAACTAAAAGTTGAAATAAAGTGAAATATCACTCTATCAAAATTATGTGCAATACTTAACTATGAACATTATATCACTCGTTAAATGCATATAGATTCTTGTATCTACTTTTAGATGCATGAAAAAAGAAACCTGTTTCTTTGTTTCAGAGAACTTAACATGAAAGTAGTTTTGCTTAAATATTTAACATTTTCTATTCTACATTAAGACAGTAATTGATGAATTGAGTTGATCTAAAACAAAATTTAAGCAGAAAAAGATACAAATATAAAACGTTTCTTTGGTGAAATTTCTAGAAGCCATCAGGAAGGTATTAAATTAATCTCCCATGCTGTAAGAGAAGCACAGAGAGTTTACATAAGTTGAGTGTTTAAATGTGATGGGAGTCATTACCACCATCAGTAGGAAAATATGAAATGCAAAGAGCCTGGAAAAGAAGACTGGCAGTTTTGAGTAAAGGAAAATAACCAATAAGTAACTTGATGGGATGCCACAGGTCAAGAGTTGGGGTAAGACTGAACAGTGGGGTGGATGGACAGTGAACAACAAAAAGGACAGATGATAGGGGCGCCTGGGTGGCTCAGTTGGTTAAGCGACTGCTTTCGGCTCAGGTCATGAACCTGGAGTCCCTGGATCAAGTCCCGCATCAGGCTCCCTGCTCGGCAGGGAGTCTGCTTCTCCCTCTGACCCTCCCCCCTCTCATGCTCTCTGTCTCTCATTCTCTCTGTCTCAAATAAATAAAATCTTAAAAAAAAAAAAAAAAAAAAAAAAAGGACAGATGATAAAAAGAGCTCCAAAGTAAAATTTTCTAATTTTACAATTCTGCCTGAGGAAAGCCCAGGGCCATCTTAAGTGTGGGCTATCCCACACTTATCATGGTATGTGCATGCAGAGTTATGTCAAACCAGGAAGAGAAGTGTCCTTTTCAAATGTGCACAAGGTACCACAAGTGCTAGCAACACCCACAGAAGCCCTAGCTCAGGTTGAGAACAGCAAAATAAATGTGGGGAAACTAGGGGCACCTGGGTGGCTCAGTTAAGTGTCTGCCTTTGGCTCAGGTCACAATCCCAGAGTCCTGGGATTGAGTCCCACATCGGGCTCCATTCTCAGCGGGAACCTACTTCTCCCTCTCCCTCTGTTGCTCCCCCTGCTTGTGCTCTCTCTCTCTCTGACAAATAAATAAAATCTTTAAAAAAATGCGGGGAAATTAAAAAGAGCTGACTCATTTTATTTTGGCATGGGTGGATGGGTTCTTTACAAATCTGAAATAAACTTCTAACTTGACTGTGATAGCATAGATTACTGTTCAGCAAATATTCATGCACTACCCTCCCCCACCAATTGAAGGCCCAGTATATGTCCCTGTACACTGATATTTAGGGTTGGCCATATGACTTGCTTGACTAATGGAATGTTAGTAGATGTGACATGAGCAGAGGCCTCAAACATGGTTAAGTAGTTTGGCCTGGCTCTTGCTCTCCAGTGATCAGCCACTAGAAATACATGATCCAGGTAGCTGCATTTGCTACAGCTCCAGAATGAATAACCTGGAGTAGACCTGAGGCCAACTTACAGCCCAAATCAGAGCCATCTAGCTTGTGCCTGGGTATATTCCCTGAGACACAACTGACCTGCATATCCATTAGCATGAGAATAAATACCTGTAGTTTTAAGCCACTGAGCTTTAGGGGTTATTTGTTATGCAACATTATTGTGGCTGAACAGACTAATACAAATTCCTCTTGCATACCTGTGTTTTTTGTTTGTTTGCTTTTAAAGATTTATTTATTTATTTGAAAGAGAGAGCATAAGTGGGAGGGGTAGAAGGAGAGGGAGAGAGAATCTCAAGCAGACTCCACACTGAGCACAGAGCCTGACACGGGGCTGGATCCCAGGACCCTGAGATCATGACCTGAGCTGAAACCAAGAGTCAGATACTTAACCAACTGCACCACCCAGGCGCCCCTGTGTTTTATACATTAATAGCTGTCCTCAGCATTTGAAACTAGTAATAAAATCTTATATTTATTTTTAAATTTAGTCATTTTTAATTTCTGAAGTATTTTTAAAATGAAATATACAAAAGATAATTTATAAGCCACCATAATCCTACCACTAGATTTAACCAATATTGACTTTTCTCCTTTTTATTCCTATAGTAAGAAATTTAAAAATTTACCAAAATTTATGTAAGTAGAACATGTAATTTTTTATGAAAAGGCTCAGAAATGTGAATAATGATTTATAACTGGAAAGTAAATAGGATTAGGTAATTTTTAGCTAAATTCTAGGTATTTAAAAATGGAAAATTTATACAATAAAATGATTGCAACTTCTAGAAATAATAAACTAATATTATATACCTATACATTTGTACTGATAATTGATAGTGGTATTCTAAAAATAAATCTATAGGCTCATCTTATAAATATAAATGAAAAAAAATTCAAATAGAACATTAGTACATAGAACCTAGGTAAGTATCAGAAGAATATAGTGTAATAAATTGTATAATGCTAGGACATCATATAATTCAAAACATATTGGTATATCAGATGCTGAAAAAATATTTTATTTATTAGCTAATTAAGCATTTATATAACATTTAGCATATGTGTAACATATAAATGCTTTATAAGTATCAGGTGATTTTTCCCCCCTCACAATATCTTTACAAAATATGTACTATTATTAAACACAGTTTTCATATGGAAAAACTGAGGCAAGTAGAGGTTAAATAATTTGTCTAAGTTCACATTTAAGGAGTCGTGGGGAGGATTTCAAACCCAGGCACTCTGTTCCAGAATCTATAAACATGACCACTTTGATACCCTGCTTTTATTTTTTTTTTAATTTTTATTTTTTTAAAGATTTTATTTATTTATTTGAGAGAGAGAATGAGAGACAGAGAGCATGAAAGGGAGGAAGGTCAGAGGGAGAAGCAGACTCCCTGCTGAGCAGGGAGCCCGATGCGGGACTCAATCCCGGGACTCCAGGATCATGACCTGAGCAGAAGGCAGTCGCTTAACCAACTGAGCCACCCAGGCGCCCTGATACCCTGCTTTTAGATACTTAGGTATCAATTCTTAATAAAAATCTAGGTCAGGGGTCAGCAAACAATGATCAGTGGGCCAAATCTAGCTTAGCCACCTTTTTTGTAAAAAAGTCATAATAGGACACAGTTATATGCAGTGTTTATATATTGTCTGTAACTATTTTCATGCTACAATGACAGACTTGAATAGTTGCACACAATGACCATATGACCCATAAAGTCTAAAATGTTTTCTATCTCATCTTTTTTTTTTTTGCTAATTCCTACTCTAGGTAAAATAGGACTAGAAAAACAATATGAAAAATAATAGTCAATGTCTTTTTAAATTGTGAAACATTTCAATTGAAGGCATCAACTTGGCAGGTATTCTCACAATTGGCATTACTATTCAGTTTTGCCACTGAAGTAGACTAGAAAAGAAAATGAGCTAATTGGTAAATAAACATGAGAAGTTAAAATGATTTCTCTTTGCTCTGTAATTTTTAACTAGAAAAAACAAGTATAAATAAGCAAAAATGTTTCTTAAGTTAAATACTAGAATCTAGTCAGAAGACTGGATAAAAGGTAAAAAAATAGCCTTTTTCAATATTAAGAATAAGTACCTAATACATCTATATTCCTTCTTAATAGTGATAATGCCTATAAATTACTTAGGAAATTTTTAACAAAAAAGATAGAGGTTCTATATAAAGAAACCCATTTGATCTTATGAAGAATATAAAATTAGATATGAATGAATAAAAAGACATAACATTTCTGGGATGAGACAGATTTAGCATCATAAAAATGCTAATTTTTAAAAAATAGTATACAGATTTAATACAATACTAATAGGATTCTAACTTTTTTTTTTTTAAAGATTTTATTTATTTATTTGAGAGAGAGAGAATGAGAGACAGCATGAGAGGGAGGAGGGTTAGAGGGAGAAGCAGACTCCCTGCTGAGCAGGGAGCCCGATGTGGGACTCGATCCCGGGACTCCGGGATCATGACCTGAGCCGAAGGCAGTCGCCTAACCAACTGAGCCACCCAGGCGCCCCAGGATTCTAACTTTTGAAAAATTGCCTTAATATTCACAGGAAAGGAAAAATATGATAGTAGCAAAAAATATGATAAAGAAGAATATAAGTGGCTGTTTGGCTATGACCAGATATAGAATACATCATTAAGTTGCCATAATTGAATCATAAGGCACTGTTGTAAGAACAGATAATTAGATCAATGAAACAGAGGAGAATCTAGAAATAGATTCCATTATTTATGGGAATTTAATGTACAGTATTTCAATTCAGCAAGGAATGAATACTTAATAAATTGTGATGACACAGCTGTCTAGCCATCTGAAGGAAAACAATGTTTGATCCTATCTTCTACAAATAAAATTCCTGGTAAGTTAAAGATTTAAATATAAAAAGATTAAAAAAGGAGTAAATAAAATATAAAGTTGGGGATAACTTCATAATAAAGACAGGAGAATGAGAATATATTAAAATAGATATATGCGACTATATATGACACATATTTGTATATAAATATAAAAATATAAATAAATACATATATATAAGTTCCACAAAGAAAGGGTAGATTTGTGGAAACTATTTGCAGATCAGAGGACAGATGCAGGGTCAATGTCTTCAACATATAAATTACATTTATAAATTGACAAGAAAAAAGTAAACAACCCAATAAAAATACAGGCAATGGATATGAATAGACAATTCAAAGAGAGCAAACACAAGTAGCCAGTCAAGTTAGAGTAAAATGTTCATAATCCCTAATGGTCAGGGAATTACATATTAGAGATAACCTTCCCCCCTCCCACTTGCTGATTTTCAATTTCCCTTTTTAGTTTGAAGTTTGCAGTTCAAGTTGTATCTGGGTGTCATTTCTTCTTCTAACTCAAAACTCCTTGTACTTTTTGAATCTGAGAAACCATGCCATTAAGTCTGCATGATTTTATCCATTTATCTCTTTGAATATTATCTTGGCACATTCTCTGTATTCTCTTTTTCTGTGACTTCTCTTTGGCACATGCGAGAGTAGTTTCTTCTAGCTTTCACAATCCTTTACATTTTTTTGGTCCCTTCAAATTTATCTTTTCCCACCCTCCTATTTATTTTCCTCATATAGATCATCCAGTTCATTAATTCCCTCTTCACCTGTATCTAATTTTCAGCTCAACCCTTCCAATGAGATTTCATCAATGAGTGTTCCTTATTTCTGGAATTTCTATTTGGCTTGTTTTCAGATCCTCCGGTCCTTTTTCAAATAGTCTCATTTTCCCCTTATGACCTTTTTTTGTTTCTTCTTTAGCCTCTTTAATGTTTATTTAGATATTTCTTATATGATTGATTGCAGACTGTTGTATTATATGCAGTTTGTTGGTGGTGAATTAATTCTTAGAACATTATGTAATTTTTGATCTGTTCTTGTGAATATCAGCTTTTTCTATAGGAACAGAGAGTGTTTTGGTAATCAATCTTTGGTGATCTCTTTCTAGTGTGCTTTTGCATTTAATTCTGTCATCTGTCATCACCACTCAGGATCAATTTCTATGTTATGACATTCCTCATTCATAACAGTGGTATGAATTCAGACTTCAGACTCATAGAGGGGACTATAATGTATTAGCAGTTTCATAGTTGTTTTTTTTTTTTCCCCTACCAAAAGTCCTGGAAGGAGACAGATTCCCTTATTGCCTCCATGGGATAAAAAGTCTAGTTGTCTTTCTTCTACTCACCCTTGGGACAATCTCATGGCTTCAACTACCATCTATATGCTGAACATATCCCAAACTTTTTCTCTACATACCAAAAATCCAACATAACTCAAATACAAATTATGAGGTTCTCACAAATCAACTGTTTCTTCTCCAAGTTTGTTAACCTGGCTAATGGCATCATTATCCATTCAGCTTCTTCTTCTTCTTCTTTTTTTTTTTTTTTTGAGAGAGAGAGAGGGAGGGATTGAGAGAGCAGGGGCAGGGGAGGGGGCAGGGAGAGGGGGAGAGAGAATCTTAAGCAGGCTCCATGCCCAGTATGGAGCCCATTGCAGGGCTCAGTCTCACGACCCTGAGATCATGACCTGAGCAGAAATCAAGAGTTGGATGCTTAACCGACTGAGCCACCCAGGCGCCCCTCATTGAGCTTCTTAAACATCAGATATTAGAACAATATGAATCAGAATCATCTCCAAATTTTCTTTCATGCTCAGCTGACATCAAAGCCATGAATCAGTCCCACTTGGTATACTTATGAAATGTCTCCGAATTATTTCTCCCTTTAGGATGGTTCCTGCTCCTGTTTTGTTCAGGCCATTGTCTCTTTTCTATTCTGTTTCCATACCATGGACACTATGACGGAGTCCATGTTCCATAGTGGCTCCTCGTACTGATAATTCCTGCTTCCAAACTTTTCATTACCTAGCCTACAGAAAATGATTCAAGGGACCACTTTCTCAGCTCCCTCAAAGATGTTACCCAGTTAGCACCATTCTAGATGCACAGGAGAGTAGTTAATTCATTATATACAATGGATGCTTTAAGGCATCCACTGAGAAGGGTTGCTGGGAGATTTCTAAATTCCTTAGCATTAAATATAAAAGTTTCACAATCCAATTTCACTTGTTCCATGAGTATTTTCACTTATTTTCTACAAATAAAGTATATGTCAGCAAAAATTCTATTAATATTCGCTGAAAGAACAATTACCTCTCAGTCCTCTGGCTCTTTCATAGGAATGATAACTCCTACATAGAGAACTTTTATTATACAAAAACTATAAAGTCTTGGGGCACGTGGGTGGCTCAGTCAGTTAAGTGGCTGCCTTCGGCTCAGGTCATGATCCCGGGGTCCTGGGATCGAGCCCCGCATCGGGCTCCCTGCTCAGCGAGAGGCCTGCTTCTCCCTCTCCCTCTGCCTGCCTCTCTGCCTACTTGTGCTCTCTCTCTGTCAAAAAAAAACAAAAAACAAAAACAAAAACTATAAAGTCTTTACACATGCATAGTATACATCCCCTCAATTCCCCCCTTACACTATGTATATGACTTTGTAAGAGTCTTTATAAAGTCTCTATCACGTGTTTTCTTAGAATTGCCTGTCTCTCTCATTCGACTCTGAAGTCACTGAGGGGAAGGATTCATTTTTATATAACCAGGGTCTAACAGAGGAATTAGAAATCATATGATTAAAGAAGCCAGGCAGATAATACCAAGAATGGAGCTGGACAGTGGAAAACTGTAGGAAGTCAGGGGACAGTGTCAGATTTCACACATCTTATCGTAAGGGGGCAGCCCTGCTCAGTTTTAGATTTTTGCCCCTTTTTGTGGAAATGTTGGTCCAGCTTAACATGTTTTGTGATTTTCCAAGAGAATCATGAGATCAAGATTAAGTTATAAAATCTCCCTATTTTTATACATTTGCAACTAAATAATTTGAGCTACGAGGCTAGGCCATCTATGGAAAAACTGCTATAATGAAATTCCTCCATGTAGTAAATACACAGATAAATTGTGGTTTACAGTGACCAAATTTAACACAAGGATAAAAAGAGGCATAATTGGGAAGTATATCTTACTCTCTTTCTTAAAACTATCTTTGCATAAGTGAGCTTTTTGTAGGAACTCGAAGATGTCAGAACTTCTGAAGAGAATCCAGAGCACTGGCAGCCTGTATTTCAGCCTAGGGAAGGATTCATATGCCTTGGCAATCAGACTTAGATGACGAGGTTCACATTTTATTTAAAATGGTTAATATACAGAGCGTCCATATAGACACCACCATGTTCAAATGTTGGATGTTTTGCTTATATCTATTTATTTGACCACAAGACTCTGCTTCTCTTTTATTCCATTTAGTATAATCAACACTGATGCTTCATCAGAGCATTAATCACCTCTCTGACCAAAGTTAAATATAAAAGCACACTGTCTTCCTCTTGAAATATCAGGACACACAAATTTATTTGTAACATCCTCCCAAATTATATTACCCCTTACGAGGAAAGCAAGACCTGTAAACATCACCACGTCTCTTACCTCAAAATCAACATCTGCACAACAGCTGCATAGAAGACATGGAGCAATAAATTTTAGTACATCCTCTCTCCTCTCATTTTGAATTGTAAACCTTGGCATGCATGGATGCCAGATCTGAATAACATAACCTATAGGTACACCAGGAGGAGCATAGATTGCTATCTATAAAAGCAAGAGAATATATATAAATCATAATAATTATAATGTCTAGTAATAACTCATTTATTGAATACTTTTGAAGTGTCAGACACTGTTTTAAGCACCTTAATTCATAACACATCTCTAAAAGGTTGGTACTATTATCCCTATTTATAAAGTAACTGAGGAGCAAAGAAGTGAATTAACTTGTATCAGATTCCCAACTACAAAGAAGGAAAGATGAGGTACAAACCTGGGCAGGCTGCATGCATCGTCTCCACTAAAGCTTTGCTCCACTGGCCTTTGTACATTTTTTAATCTCCATATTTACGAAAAATGTCTAAATTGTTAAGGAACTCTTTTCTTAACTTTTTTTAAAAACAGTGGTTTAGATGTAGGAACACAGCTCTGGTCATGGTGCAGTTACTAAATATGAGTAGCAAT
This sequence comes from Mirounga leonina, assembly GCF_011800145.1. Taxonomy (NCBI): domain Eukaryota; kingdom Metazoa; phylum Chordata; class Mammalia; order Carnivora; family Phocidae; genus Mirounga; species Mirounga leonina. The sequence continues at coordinate 41,302,069 of NW_023270268.1, forward strand.
GGTGCCAAAATGGAAAGAAAATGAAGCCTGGAATTTTGGCTCTGCCACTTAGCTAGGTGACCTTGAAAGTACCTCAGTGTGCTCATCAGTAAATGACTTCCTAGCTCCGTTTTTTACAACAGTGTAATATATGTTAATGTACACTTTATATTGTAGAGCATATTACATCAAACTCCCAGTTTTTCCTCAGATATTCCTGGATAAATATTACTATATCTAACCTAAATGATATGGAAAATAAATAATTCAGCATGAATAACTTCAGTTAACCTTTTAAAATATGTACAGTATTAGATTTCAAATATTCATGTGCTTGTAACTGTGTCTGTCAGGCTAGCACAGCTCCCTCTGTGGAATGACTGAGTGGCCCCGGCAGGGCTGGTCTCAGGCCAGTGGAGAGACAGGCAAAAATCAACTTCCCTATAAACTCTCTGTGCCCCAGCATCTCCCCTGAGATCCACATTCCCTATTAGTGGGCTGCCAAGTAAATGAAATAGACACCTGGTCTTTATGGAGCTAAAGGTACTCACAACTAGTGTATACCTCTTATAGGGGGCTCAAATACATTCATAATTTCTATGGATATATAAAAAAACAGGCACTGAAATTTTTCAGAGAGGGCCCCTCTGCGAGGTTGGCCCAAACTGTGGGATGAACACATGTAGGATATTCTAGGATATTCTCTATGGTGTCACTGCTCTGGCTTTGGCCAGGCTTTTCATGTTCCTTGTAGGTTAGGGACTTGCCCTACCTTCTTAGCTTTCCATAAAGATCAAGAAGCCTCATCCCTGAGATCTCTGATCTCAACTTCACGAGACACACTACTCATGGCCATGGGGCTAACTGTTCATCGTTTTCCACTGCCTTTCTTCTTGGACAATTTACTCTCAAGTATAAACTAAGAGCTTATGGACCAATTTTCCTTTAAATCTCATTTGATTACATAATTCAATGAAAGGGTAAAAATCCTTGCTGACCTACTTTACAAATGACCCTGGTAATTGCTCACTGACCTCCTGAAGGCAGCAAGGGAAACAACAGCTGTCACACTTTAGTGGTCTCTCCAGAGTTATAACTTCTTGGCCCATATTATCAAGAATCCTCATGGTAAAAGGCCTAGAAGCCCCACAGCAATTTCGGGTACAGAAATCCGTATCCTCTGCTGCAAAGTAAATCCTCTGTCCAAAGCTGTTCTTAATTTCATATCTGTTATTAGTTTCAAAACCTGTTAAGACTACAAACATAAAAGAGGAAATCATTATGACCATTATGCTAAGAAAATACTGAATCTGTCCTAAGATACTATAATATGTAGTTATGCCACTTTCAGATGATACTTCAAGTAACACAGGGAGAAAGAAAAGGAAAGGTGTTTAGAGATGATCTAGACGGAGGATAAAAGGGAAAGGGAAAGGAGAGGGTGTTAAGGCATAGAGAAATGAAGAGTCCCTATGTGACACATGGAACAGAAAACAACTCATATCTTCCTAATTCCAAAGAAATGTCAGAAAGTCAGACTGCTGCTGAGGGATGGTACAATGGTCTTAGTTGTGCTAGGTGTATGCAGAACATATCCACTTGCTTGGTATAGTTTTCATATATTCAATTATGTAGGGGATGGTTGCTATGTTTACACTCTTACGAAATATTCTATTAAATACATTTTTTTTATATACCATATTCATGGCTTATGTTTTTGCAATGGAGGGAAGGTAATGATAGGGCTTGCTCCTAATGCACACATGTAGAAAGGGAGAGGGTGAAAATGGAAGGTGAATTAGAACATCACATTGGACCCAGAATACCCTTGTTTAGCTCAGCAGTAGTTACTCAGAAGTGGGAGATGGGTATTAGACAACGGAAGAGGTGCTTGGCAACCAAGGCTGCAACTCATAGGCTATGTAGACCACTGGCAACCTAAGTAAGCTCTGTACTCTGGAGGGGGCTAATCTCTTCACAGGGATGCTGATGCCCATGTGATATCTTACCAATGGGCTTCCCATACTGAATCATACATTGCAAATCTCTCCTTGCTTAGAGCCAGAAAGGAACAATTAATGGTCCCACTAGTCCATAGTCCTCGTTGACGTGGGTCATGGGATGTCAGAGCCACCAAAATAATGATTAAAAGATATATATGGGACAAAAAACACTCTCTAATGTCTGTGTGGATGCTTTTAGTCAGATAGAGATGTGCTTCATAAATTCTATCATCATGACCTCCCTTAAGTGCCTTTGCTCTGGCTCAGATAGGCTTTGGACTCTTTCTTTAAAAGAACCACGCTTGACCTCAACATTTGACAGTCACATGTTTTGTGAGAAAAAAATTAAGCTGATTCATAACATGAAATCTATTATCTAAGTGTTTCATTAAGTAGTTTAATCTCAAAATTCTTCGGATAGTTTATCTGTAAAATGAGATCAATGGGTTTACACAATCTCTAAGTTACCTTCTTTTTTTATTATTATTACCAACATTGCTTTTTATTTTTGTTTTTTTATTATTATTATGTTAATCTAAGTTACCTTCTAGTTACTCAAAAAATGAGACTAAAACAAAAGATCTCTATGGTTATCATTACTGTCTATAAAGTTTTAACTTGGTAAGTGTGTAAGTGTCTGTTGTACACTCAGATGCTGAAAATAAATGGAGTAATCTTCATCTCTTTATACTATCATAATCTTACAATACACACTTTCATTGAGATGAAAAGAAAACAAGAAAATTAAAAATACCGCTTTTAGAAAACTGCAGAATTAAGAACTACTAAATTTGGAATTTACCTTTCATGATTAATACATACATATTTCATAAATATATATAAAAATCATACATTTAAAAACTATAAATGGAATGCTGTATAATGTACAGTGTCTGTTTTGGTTTGGTTTGATTTTATAATGTCAAAAATAAATTTCTTAAAATATTAAAAAATTCAAAGTACAAATTATCAAACAACAAAGAACACCTTTCCAGAGAAAAGTTAGTATAAACAAACTAACAAAAACAAGAACATTATAAATATCTAACAGTGAACAGGATAAGCAATTTAAATAAAATAGGCAACAACTATACATTCTAACCACATCTATTGCTCTACTCTTATAATTCATGTTACAATTTCTACCAGTGGAAAGGGACTTTGCAGAGAGGTGAAGAAGGACTTAACAGATATATTCTAAAAACTAGATGAATGTTCATTAAACTCTTTATATCTAGAAGAAAGACACCACAGTTCATGAATCTATCCAGGTTCTCTTTTCCCTGGCAAGAATCCTGAAATATCTAGTGGCTTCCTAAGTTTACCTTGCATCTCAGGAGTGATGTATCCAAGGAAATATTTATTGGCCATTCACATGAGCAGGAGTGCTGTTCTAAGAAGCCAGGCCTCCAAGTCTGTTGGTCAGCATCCTCCAACACTGCATTAGCCCTGTACCCAAGGTGATAATCCACAGCCCACAGAACAGAGGTCTTACAGGGTTCATATGAACTCCTAATAAAATTTGTGGGCAAGAGGGGTGCCTGGGTGGCTCACTCGGTTGGGTGTCTGCTTTTGGCTCAGGTCATGATCCCAGAGTCCTGGGATTGAGCCCTGCATCGGGCTCCCTGATCAGCGGGGAGCCTGCTTCTCCCTCTCCTCCCAGCTTGTCCTCTTTCACTGTCTCTCCTTCTCTCTCAAATAAATAAAATCTTTAAAAAAAATTGTGGGCAAGAATACAATTTTCCAAAACATACCCATCCAAACTGAAGAAGTTTACTTGCTTTAGAAATGTACTAAGGTATCTGAACTAGTGCATTTGGTTCTGTGTCAATATCAAGATCATCATAGGCTGGGGAGAAAACAGCTGAAATGATTTCTAGAGAGAAGTGGGAGAAAAAGTAAGTTTTGATTGGTTTCCTTGTAAGTTAGGGTCTGTAGCATGAGAACAGATGCTCAGAAAAATAGTATTTTACCAGTTGACTCCTAATTTCCAGAAATGAGCTACTGATAATTACCATCATTTCATTATCATGAAGAGAGACATTTATAAATAATCAGTGAAAGTGTTACATTTGTGGTTGCTGATATGCCTTTATCTGTAAAAACGTCTTCTCTTTCTAGAAATATGATCAATACAATGAATACATACCTTCCAGAAGCTCAATTTGCTGATGAATCAGTATCTGATCTATCTATTACAGTAAAAAAAAAAAAATTAAGCTATAAGTATATTTCCATGCTTTCTACACCAACCAAATTAATATTAGTGCTTTTATATTTTAAGGAATGCATATAATCAATTATCAATATTTATCAATATTTAATAATAGCATATCTTACTTCTAAACTTTTATACCTAAAAAAGTATAAAATTAAAGTTACTATATCTTTAACTGAAAAACAATCTATTGAATGTGTTCACTATTAATGTGGGCAAATTCAGGTCAAATAAAATTGATTTACACTGGAATCCCTCTAAATTTTTTTTTTTAAAGTTCCTTCTTGAAAAGACTTAAGAAATATTAATACTCTTTATCCATTTGAAGAGATTCTTTCCAAATCTAAAAAAAAAAAATTTGAAGTGTGCTTGATATCATCTTTAGGAGCAGGTAATAACTTCCCCGATACATTCTGTAAGGCCTTGATTTTAAAAAGAAAATTGTCGGAGAATATATGAACTATGAAAAGTTCTTACAATACATGCTGCCCAAGTGCACTGTGGGAAATTGAATTAGTACACAGAGTACAAGAGAGCCAATTCATTTACTGAAAACTGGTTGGTTACCACAGGAATATATTTATTTGTTTATTGATCAGACAAATAGAATTTCATATTCCTACTCTACCTACCAGATTTCCAACACTGGGCAATACTAACACTCACATTGCGAGGATATGGTATCATGCAGTACACTAAAATCCAGGATTTTTTTTTTTTTTTCTTACTGGTGGCGTTAATAAAATTGGTTCTTCCAAAGAACAAAGCATCATAAAATGCAGTTCTATTAATTATAATAAAAAGTGTATCATGTTATACACAAAATATTAACTCTTTGTTTTTGGTACCACTTATTGACACTCAACACCAAATTTAGTTTAATGTTTCTTTTCACCTTCCAGGAAGTTATTTGGTGTTGGGATTAAAGACAGTGAGATCCAGAACCAAGGTTCTAGAAGTAAGAAGCCATTCCCACTTCCTTAGTGTTTTGGCTCTGAGTCAATTATACAACTTCTCTGGACCTCAGTTTCCTCTTCTGTAAAATGATGATAATATTAGCACCTATATATCATAGCACTTCTAAAAGGATTAAATAAGTTAATACATGTGTTATACTTAGGAACAAAGTCTGGAAAATAGTGCTTAATAAAGATTTGTTATTGGCCATTACCACAGATTATATTCAAAAATCATAAAAAACACAATTTCCTAAGATATTTGTATTTTGCTTTAAAAGTAAACTTCACCTAGAAGTATAGTAATTTGTCAGCATTAAATGTTGTTTAATCATTTCAGACTTTTGTGAATTAGTCATTTGTTGATTTCATTAAGTGAACTATAAGGACAATTTTATTTTTTATGAGTGTTTCATTTATTTGAAATTACCTGACTTAAATATTCCAATCCAGGTGGACAGTCTAATGGAGGTGGTGGTGCTGGCATGCATGGTACCCCTGCAGGTCCACCTGGCAGATTATACCCTGGCTGGTGTTGGACAGGAAAGCCTACTGGGCCAGCACCTGAATAACCAGCTGGTGGAATTGAGTAGCCAGCCTGAGGGCCAGGATAGCCAGCCTGAGGGCCAGGGTAGCCAGCCTGAGGGCCAAGATAGCCAGCCTGAGGGCCAGGATAGCCAACCTGGGGGCCAGAGTAGTCAGTATGTTCTGGAGGTCCTGAAATACAAACAGGTGAAATAATTTGTAACCACACAGAAAATGAAACATGAATTCTTTTGGGATTACTCCTAAAACTCTGCAAACTGAAATTTCAGCTCAGAAATCCTGTTTCTATGAAGCTTAAACATTGTGTTTTTATCTTTCAGCAATTTTTCAATGAAATATCTGTGGTTTCATATCCACTCCTATAGGGCTTGGGGCTGTGAATAGAGTTGGCCCAAGCCTTATCCATTGCTCAAAACTCAGTTGAAAATACTCTTGAAACCTAAGAAAGTGACAGAAAATCAACAATGATCTAGAGTCACCTACATAAAGAGTCTGGAATACTTTAATAGAAAAGAGAGATGTCATTGTGTCAAAGGCCCAAAACAAAGGCTTTGGGTCAGCATTTCTAAAACCAAAGCACTCTATAAAAATATGATAATTCTGGAATGGTAGGAAACAGTACCTCCCTTATGTAAAGAACTATGGGTGGTTTTACCCCCTCAAGAAATATCTGGCAAGGTCTGGAGACATTTTTGGTTGTTTCAGCTGGAACAGAGGATGATACTGGCATCTGGTAGATAGAGGCCCAGTAATGCTGCTAAATATTTCCTGAAATGCCGAACAGTTCCCTGAAAAGAAAGAATTATACATCCCAAAATATCATAGTGCTGCTGTTGAGAAACTCTGGTAGAGAGGTAAAAGCATGTTGTTACTTCCAGTATTGTCCAGGTGCTTATCTGGGTTAACAATTGGCCTGAACTTTTAACCCATGGTACATTCCTGTCCTAAGACATCCTACAAGAAAAAAAAAAAAAAAGCCATTATGATAGTTAGGTTACAAATTTAAATTTCATAATTTACTGCTCTCAGCACTCTGAAAAATACAATTTGAGAACCAAGGAGGGGAAAAAGTTACAATAGGCAAACTTGTCTTAGGTATTTAATAAGCACAGGAGAGGAAGAAATTTAATAGGTGTATATTCTGTATTCCACATGAATCTGTGATTACAATGAAGCTTCATAAGCTTACATGAATAGTGCACAGAGTAGCAATCCCACAGGAATGGAATATAATTTCAAAGGAATGTGTTCCATAATATTTTAACAGGAAAGGCTATGTAAAATTTATTCTTAGATTATATAATTTATAAATACTTTAAAAAAAATCATTGATGGCAAAATGCATACATCATTATAAAAAGATTTAGAAGAGAGACTAAATCTCATACTAATACCTTTTAAATATAGTTTTTATAATTCATTCCTTCTTAGAATAAATAAATATTTACACCAATGTTGTACAATGTGACTGGTTCTGGTCTAGAATCAGAGGACACAGCTATCAACAAGGTAATCTGTCCTCAGGATGCTTATAGGGCAACTTTTGGGAAAAAGTAAATAAATTCTTTTTAAAAGATTTCAGATAGGGATGCCTGGGTGGCTCAGTCAGTTAAGCGGCTGCCTTCAGCTCAGGTCATGATCCCAGTGCTCTGGGATCGAGTCCCGCATCGGGCTCCTTGCTCAGCAGGGAGCCTGCTTCTCCCTCTGCCTGCAGCTACTCCTGCTTGTACTCTCGCTCATTCTCCCTCGCCCACGCTCTCACTTTCTAACAAATAAATAAAATCTTTAAAAAAAAAAAGATTTCAGATTGAACTCATAGAGAAAATGCATGGTGGAGAGGGAAAGGTATCAACTAGTTACTTTAGATAGAAAAAAAAAAACTCTGTTGAGATCTAGAATATGAGGAAGGAAAAGCTTTGTGTGAAGATCTGGTGAGAAATGTTTAAGAGGAAGGAAAACCAAACGCAAAAATCTTCGACTTTAGGAATGAATTTGGCATGTTTGAGAAAGAAACATCATAAAGGAGAGGAAGAGTAGAAACTGCTATCAGTGAAGAAATAGGAGCAGTTCATCTAGGGAGCCCATTCATAAGGAGTTTAGATTTTATTCCAAGTGTGATTGACAGGCCTTTGAGGATTTTAAGTAGACAAGTGAATTCCATAATCCGATTTATATCTTACAAAGTTTTTAAGAGTGCTGAGCACTGGGATTTAAAATGAGAAATGCAGATGCAATCCCTTCCCTCACTGCCTAATGGGGAAGATAACTTTATATTTATTCTTCACTCTAGGGATCCACAACACCAGTATGATCAGTTGATTAACGAGAGTCGAAGACAAGCTCTTTGAAAGAAGGGACCAGATTTTTATGACTATATATGCCAAAAGAAAGTGTTGGGATGGGGAGAGAGAAAAGGAAGGAGTTGGGACAGCTTCCCTGAGGACCACCTTTCAGCTGAGATCTAAAGGATACAAAGGAGTTGAGTAAACTAGGGTCATAGGGAAAAAGGTTTCACAGAGAAGCCCTGGGACAGCAACACATACAGGGTTTCTACTCATCTGTAAAAAGGCACATCGACTTGAATAGCAGAGAGTCAGGCTTAAGAGACAGTTAAAGAGAATGCAGGGGAGCCCTCAGGTCTGGTGAACCAAATTAAGCATTTTGGCCTTTATCATAAAAGCAACAAAAAAACAATGAAGTACACATTGAATATTGTCTGTAATATGAACAGATAAGCATTTTTAAAGATCACTGGCTACAGTGCAAAGATCAGATCACAGGCAAACCAAATGGGGATATATGAGTTCATAGGTTACATTATTAGCATATTTCCAATCTTCTCAAGACTCTTGGAGAGCGTAGTTGATTATTTCACAAATCAATGAATTAAGCATACAGAATTACCTGAAATTTGGATAATATTTTCATTTGTATAAAGTCCAATTGATTTAATATATTATTAGTATAATAGTCAACAAATATTTGTCACTTATTATTTGTAAATCATTGTACTAGGTGTTTTACATATACTCTCATTCAATCTCCAAACAAAACTGAATTGGAAAATATTAGCCCCATTTTATGGATAAGAACTGAGGCTTTAGGGCACCTGGATGGCTCAGTCGGTTGGGCATCTGCTTTCAGCTCAGGTAGTGATCCCAGGGTCCAGGGATAGGCCCCACATTGGGGGTCCCTGCTCAGCGGGGAGTCTGCTTCTCCCTCCCCCTCCCTCTCCCTCTGCCGCTGCTCATGCTCTCTCTCTCTCACTCTCTCAAATAAATAAATAAAATCTTAAGGGCGCCTGGGTGGCTCAGTTGGTTAAGCGACTGCCTTCGGCTCAGGTCATGATCCTGGAGTCCCTGGATCGAGTCCCGCATCGGGCTCCCTGCTCGGCAGGGAGTCTGCTTCTCCCTCTGACCCTCCCCACTCTCATGTGCTCTCTGTCTCTCATTCTCTCTGTCTCAAATAAATAAATAAAATCTTTAAAAAATAATAATAATAAAATAAATAAAATCTTAAAAAAAAAAAAAAAGAACTGAGGCTTAGAGGTATAGAGCAAGTTTTTTGAACCACCACACAACTATTAAGTATAGAAGCCAGAACTTAAAGCCTGATATATCCTCTCTATGCCTTTTTCCCACCTGCATAATGGGGACAATTAATAGTATTTACCTCATAAGATTGAGAATTAAATGAGTTAATCTACATTATGCACAGTGAGCTCTCAATTTTAAACTATCACTACTGTTAGCATCATTGTCATATTAAGACCTGAACTATATGTGGCCTTGGACTTGAGAAATAAAATTAAGCTATTTTTCTCACAAACTCTCAAGTCTGATTATAACTAAATTTAATTATGTATCAACCATTTTTAATTATCTGTGGGGTGGATTAAATCATTCTCCAAGTGCCTTGGATGAATATTACAGCTTGCTAATAATTCTTCAAACAGTCATCATATAAGAATTCAGAGCAGCGATCCTCAGCCCTGGCAGTACATTAGAATTACCTGGGAAATTAAAAAAATTACTAACCCCTGGGTCCCACTACCTGAGCTTCTGCTTTAATTTTCCTGGGCTAGTGCCCTGGTATAGTGTTTTTAAGAGCTTCCAAGTACTACTTAAGTGCAGGCACTCTTGAGAACTATAACCTTAGAGATTTTCTAGCTCATTCTTCTAACTGCAAACATCTGACTGAGATCCAGGCCCTACTGGGAAGTTTTTGGCTAGACAATTAAACAGGCCAATTAGTTCCCAAGCAGATTTATTTGCTCAGAGGAGAAAACAAACCAGATATACCCTTCTGTCCAAACCTGATTCCTTTTGACCCTAAATCCCCAGGATGGTCTCTCAAGATGGTAGTAGCCAGACTAATTGTAAATCTGGGTGCACCATGAACTTTGCCACTTAGTAAAGTTCTAGTAATTTTGATAACTGCATTTGTCTAAATGAAAATCTCTTTTCATATAATAAGTCTTCTATTCATTGGTTCAAAGGGAAAAATGTATTCCCTAGTATGGAGTGATATGATTCAACTGCTTTTCTTAGATGTAAGGCATGATTCAGGATGTATACAAAAGCAAATACAAAATGAAAATGAGAATTATCCCCAGGCAGCTGCATTTTTATTACTTACAGCTTCCAGTTTTAAGCAGTCACCTCTTTTCTGTGACCCTCACTGTACACAATTACCCTCAGCTAATATCTGACTCAAAAATACTCAGGGATAAATCTCCTAAATGTGATTACATGATGACAATTTTCAGAGATGAAGAATCAATTAAATTTTTTACTTAAAATGTGTATTTGGGGGTTTAATTTATGTCAAACTTTATTTGCTAAATGTAAACTCACTACTGTTTTTATTAACTCTACATCTTTATTATCCTGTATAAGTAAAAATTACATTTATGTTATTTATGAGAATACACAGTCAAGCAAAAAAACCAAGAACTAGGCTGCCAATTTCATCATTGCACTTTTAGTCAAAGACACTACTAAAATATACACACACAGACAGGCAGACACATACGCTCTTTGGGGAATATCAATAATTGAAAAATTGGGAGTTTTTATTCTTTAAACAAATGTTTTACCTTGGAATGCTGCTGAAGGATATACAGGGAGATGTCCAGGCGGTAAATTTGTTCCTGGATGAGGAGCATTCATTTGTCCATCTGCAATTCAGGGAGAGGTAAACATATATCTACTTTAATAAAATATATGTCAGAAAGAAAAATACATTAAACAATTTAAATAATTTAAATAATTTAAATTTAAATAATTTTCATTTATATGATCTTGTGCTGTACTAAAATTGGTAAGGTGAATTCTTCACTCAACAAAAGCAATGCTTGCTATCAGACTTAATTTGCAGTAGAATCCTGTTTCAAACAAATTCCGTTTTGGATAAAATGAGACAGCTGAGTGGCTGAAGCTGAATTTCTAGTTTTCAAATATGCCTGATGAATGTTCACTTCCATATTTTGATTCTGTTGGCATTAGGAAAACAGTGGTTTAAAACCACATACAATGAAGAAAGATGTAGGGATCGTTATGGAAAGATTATGGATGATTTCAAAGATATCTATAATTACTGCTGCAAAAATTATTTTAAAAATATGTAAAATAATGCATACACTTCAGTATTTAAATATCCTTTTAATGCTTACTCTGCAACTATCCCAATAAGGTTGAACCATAGGAAATTCCTAATATTTGACTGATTTTGACCTACAAAAATCATAACTGACTGAATTACAAAAAACGAACATATATGTTTTCTAGTCACTTATTTAGTAGCCATCCCAGTCAGACAATAAATATTTGTTGAACACCTCCTATCTTGCCTCTGAGTTGAGCTCTGAGGCTATACTGCCTCTGTCTTCATGCAACTTATGATCTAGTGGACCCTACACTTAAACCATGTTTCATTACGGCTTGCTAACTATAAATTCAAGAGTTTCTTACTGAATGATGAAGGCATGGCATTAATACAGAAGAAAAAGTAAGTCAAACTTTCAATCTGATATATTTTCTATGTACTTCTTTACCATAGGCCTTCAAAGACCACTCAACTCATGTGGTTTCAGTAGGAAAGCTGGATTGTGAGCGACCCTCTTCCTCCATTCAATTGGTCTCATAATACATTCAGCAGAATGGAGTCCATGAAGACTGTGCAAATTCAGGTAACAAAGAATCCTCTACTTCCATCTGGGCTTTTCCCTGAACAGATAGTGCAACATACCCTGATTTATTACAGATCTCTGAATTACCACAGGTCATTCCATCCCAACCATTCCCTTGTTTGTTGGCTTCAAGTGGGTGGCCTACCTCTTTGCTCTCTAGCTCTCAAGGCCCTGTCCACAGCTCCCACTCCCAACCTGAGTGGGATCACACTTACCAGATCTCAAGAAAACACACTGCAAGTCTAACTAACAGATCTACTCTTGAATGATATGTCACATTTTGGCACCTCTTAATAGGTACCATTATTTGAACAATGGTAAAGACATATGCATATCTAGGAGCTGATAGATTCAAGAAATTAGAAGCTCATAATCTCTGCGGTTTTGGCTCCAGAGTGTTTATCCCAGTTTTAGGAATTTCAGCAGAAATTCATATAAAGGGAAAACAAGCAAATGGGGAAGTGGTTAAATAGACCAAAGAGCATATGAATGATGAATGGATTTCTGCATTTGTGAAATGGAACTTAAAATAATTTACAGATATCATAGGAATGTCATGTTATAAAGAAATTTAATTTTTACTTCTCTATATATTTACATACTTATATACATTTTATTCCTATTTATGCATATTTACACACACACACAATTATATATATGAAGATGAAGAGTTAAAAGGTGACTATGACCTTGGCCAAAAGAATGTTTCTAAAGTGATCTGAAGCATCCTAATGCTGCAGCAGACCTAGCAGTGTAATACTGTAACAATGTACATTTAAAAAGTTTTGTAAGTAAAATTAAATTAATATAGCAAACATTAAGAGAAGATCATGAAACTTCATGAAGGAAAGCTGAGGTTTCTAGTCCTACAGAGTATCTAATGTATCTAGCAAGGCTGACATTGTGGTGAGAGATAAATGTCTCTTTGGTATCTAAACAAAAATAAACAGAATATAAATCTTCTCACAAAACAGGATTTTGTTTTTCACACTTTCCCCCATATATATTGTTTTTCTCTTCAGAAGTTTAGATTTTAAAAAAAGACAAAGTCTTTTATCATATGTTTGGTCAATACCCATCTTATTTAGAATTTTCCTTTTTTTTAAGATAGAATTATTTATTTATTTATTTATTTATTTATTTATTTATTTATTTTAGAGATAGAACAAGAGAGATAAAAAGAGAGAGAGAGAAAGGGGAAGAGCAGAGGGAGAGGGAAAGCAGATTCCATGCTAAGCATGGAGCCCAATGAGGGGCTTGATCCCATGATTCTGAGATCATGACCTGAGTTGAAATCCAGAGTTGGCCGCTTAACTGACTGAGCCACCCAGGCACCCCTAGAATTTTCTTGATAGTAAAAAGCCATAACATACGATTGGTATTTATTTAAACCTGTTCACATGTGAATGTTATAAAATATATAGCAAGGATATATCTGAAGATTTTATTACAATGGACTGACATATTAAATTTATTATCTGTTAATTTGAGTTAAATAATGTTTATGTATATAAAGTGCACATTAAAAGGGAAAAACTGATCTAGATGGAATATAGTATAAATTATATAACATATTTCCCAGTAAGACTAAAATTCCTTAGGCTTATCTAAGTTTTTTTTTTATTATTATTTTTAGAGGAAAACTTAGTGGATATATGTGTAGATTGTCTCTACAGTCAAAACAATGAACTAGACTCTGAGTTCTGAAGCATAAACAAAACAAAGGAAATTATATCTTTTCAGAAACTGAGTAAAACACTATGACAAAGAATATATTAACAACAGATTTAACATTATAAAACGAAAGTAAACACTTACTTTGTTTTTCCATGATTTAAAGAGCTCTGAAAAAGAAGACCTGATATTACTACATTGTCTACAAATTTATAGGCCAAATATGACTATTGAAATAAGATATTCTGAAACTATACATACACATAGGATATTCTTCTATTCATTTCATCTACCAGAATGGTCATTTAAACCCTTTGGTCTTGATCCCATTCCCCGTTGATGTGGTTCTGAGTACAACTTAAGAAGTTGTGGGTAACCCAAGGATGGTGGACATTTTCTACAAACCTTTGCGGAGAGAGGGTCCTATGAGGCAGAAAGCCAAAAAGAAAACACTGTGATCTCAAGACTCCACATTGCAACCAAATTAAACTCCAAAACTGGAACCTTCCAATCTATACAAAAGGAGTGTGTGATCCAGCATTCAGCCTTAGGTCTGGGCTCTAGACATGGTTCACCAGGACAGACGGTTTAGCTATCGGATCACACTACTGCAAATACCTGTGGATTCCAAGTTCTGTGGATATGTTCTGCCCAACTTGAACAGTAAATCTGAAAAGGCCTGACCCTTTGTTCTATGTTTCAAGACACACTTTAGCCAGAGAGCCCACTCTCAGGGGTTGTCATAGCTGCAGCATCATGACAATTGGACTACAAGTTTGTGTTTGGCTATTTCTACAGAAAATAATAACAATAACAACAACAACAACAATAATAAAAACATTGCATTCAGTGCTTCGACCTTCCAGTTCGTTGAACCCTTTTCCCCTGATCTCTCCACTTAAAATCCCAACCCCCTTTCTGCCTACTAATTACAATTAACACATAAGGCAAAACCTCTTGTACAGAGATCCAAGGAAAGGAAACTAAACAGACTAAAGCAGAGCTTATTTGTCCGTATTTGTTCTTTTCTTTCCTATTTGGTTACATTATTTTGAGTCTTAAATTACAGAGTTGTGAGAATAAATCCCTGATGGCAAAACTACTACAAAACAAAATCTGGGTCCTCATTGTGCTGTAGGTTTTAGAATTTTTGCAATTACACAGTATCTCAAGCATGAAAAATGGTATAAGTTCAGGTATAAAATGTTAAGTGACAGTTGTACCTGTATGTGTGCCAAGTAAAATAAAGCACTTGTGGAGTGAGGATGATACTCACCATGTCACCCTGTCCACTCTTGTTTGCTGTTTTAAAGATCTTTTGATTTTCTCAAACTTAAGGGTCTATTAACAAGAGGTAATGTCTCTCAGTTTTGGAAATGACTAGGCTGAGTCCTGGGTGAATTAATTAATTAATTAATTAACACAGTAACTTTTAAATAATGCCCCCACTACTCTTACTAAGAAACAAATCCTAGAAAAACTTCCAAGAAAGAGAACATCATATTTATCCTCTACTAAAAGAAAAAAAGTCTCTAAGGAAGTCAAACATATTGTACCACTGGAATCTTAATTACCTCAGGACAAATACATAACTTCAAATTATAATCTGATTACCACACACTTCTTCCTAATTCTGTTAAATGAGAGCTTCTGAGGAGATTAGCGCATCATATACTATATTCATTTATGTGTATCTCTGGTAAAATTATTCTATCGGACACCACAGGCCCATTGTTGCTCTGGGCTATTTGAAAATTATAAACCTCTTCCATCAGGGAAGAGAAATATTGCAAGTGACATCAGTCATGGCTCCACAACTCATATTACAGTGAAATCCTAGACCCATCTCTTGGGGACCTGAAATTTCTATCTTATTGCTTTAAAAAATATTAATGTACAATCTGGAACCCAAAGGAAGCATCCCTAATTTTGGAAGATCCTAAGACTACTATGCCTATAAACTAGGCACAAACTAGATTTGAATTATTTATCCACATTTACTTCTTAATTGTTTAAGAACAAACCAGTTAACATTTTTCTGAGTCCCAAGATGTGGATATATGTTCTGAATTATTTTAGCAAAATGTTACTGCTCTAAAGACAATGACAGAATTCTATGTCCCTAACTTCCACTGAATCTGAGAGCCAAAGGAAGTCTAAAATCAGCCAGGCCATGGGTGGGGGTTGGGGAAGTGAGGAATTATAGACAGAGGAAACAGGTAGAAGGCCTGTGGCTAGAGGGAGCTTGACTCACTTAAGGAAACGAGAGGTTTGTGGATTACAGAAAAAAAAGAAGGAGAGATCAACAGACATGAGGATAGAGAAGTGTACAGGGACAGTTCTTACTCATTTAATGTCTCTCTACCTGCATTCTATGATCTTAAGGGCCAGAATATGGCCTGTCTTGTCCAGGACAAGGCACTTAATGGGTGCTTGTTGACTGAACAAGATCTGTACAGTATTATTTCACTCCTTTCGGTCACAAGGAACAGCTCCCTTACAAATGTGAAATTGCTTAGTCTCTGATCCAACCACTTATTTTACATGTCACTTTTCTATCCAACTGCAGAAATCCACTCATTTCCCTTTTCATGTATTCTTCATTCCTTGCGTCTATTCAGTGTTCAAAGCCTTGCAGTTGTCATACTTGCGTGCATGATATTAAGAGAAACTTCCGGTGTTAAGAAAGTTCAACGATGAAAAAGGAAATCATGGGGTGCCTGCGTGGCTGAGTCAGTTAAGCATGTGCCTTCAGCTCAGGTCATGATCCCAGGGTCCTGGGATGGAGCCCCGCATTGGGCTCCCTGCTCGGTGGGAAGCCTGCTTCTCCCTCTCCAGCTCTCCCTGCTTGTGTTCCCTCTCTCACTATCTCTCTCTCTGTCAAATAAATAAATAAAATCTTTAAAAAAAAAAAAAAGAAAGAAAAAGGAAATCATGAATCCCTTGACAATTCCCACTAAGTGACACTTGTACTAATGTTTCTCACAATGCTAAACTAGGAGAAACAATGCCTGCCTGTTCTTGGAACTGGGGAGTAGACATTCTAGGACTTCCAGGAATAGTTGTATAAATAAAACCACATGGGAAGCAGATAATAATCTTGGAGAAGCAGGGATTTTACTATTAAAAATATTAAAAGCTAACCTTACTGAGTACTTGGGGCAGTGCTGGACACAGCTCCAATAGCTTTACACTCATATATACCATACTCTAACTCTTGTGACTCCTTTTTGATCTTTACACAATTTCAAAGACGAGGCAAGGAAGACAGATGAAGAAACTGGTTCTGAGTCCACAGAAATTAAGTAGTAGAGGCAGGATTCAAATCAGGCAGGTGGACTCCCGAACTAATGGATTTAGCCTCTAAGCCATAAACCACCTCCATCTTTCCAATTCATCTGGTGCTCCAGAGCGGCTAGCACAGTTTTGGGGTCCACCCATACACCTCATTAATACTTACTGTTAAATGGCAGCTAAAAGGGTCTATTAATCATCCCTTCTAATCCCCCCGCCCCAGTAAGCTGGCGGACTCCCACGGATCAGGTTCTTGCCGGGTTCTTCAGCGCGGCCGGAAAGGTGCACAGTACTAAGGGGGCACCGAGCCTGCAAGGAGGTTTCGCGCAGGAAACACCTGCCGGAGCAGAGGGGGCCCCGCGCGAGTCGCCGCTCTGCTTCCGGGGTCGCTCCCTGGGGCTGCCGGGACTCCGGCCGCCACCCTCTACTCACCCACCCAGCGCAAGCACAGCCTGCCGGCCCTCGCGCGCCGCCCCCCGGCCCCCGCCAGTCGCCCCCAGCGCCGCGCCCCCTGCCTGGGAAGCCACGCGGCTCCCGCGCCGCGCGCACACTCACCTGTGGCTGCCGCGGTGCGGATGCGGCCTCGAGGCGAGGACCGGGAACCTCCGAACGACCTCGGCACCGCGAAACTCTCCGGGTTTCGCTTCCCGGTGGCCGCTTGTGGCCGCCGAGCGCCTGCGTCCCTGCTGGAGGGCGCGACTGCTGCGGGCGCCCGGCTGCGGCGGAAATGCCGCCCTTGCCCCCCTTTCTTGCTCCCAGCGGGACTTCAAAGACAGTTCTGTGGCGAAGGGCAACGGTGAACGGGGAGGTCGACGCCAGCTAGAACTTGAAAGTCATTAACGTGGGCGTGGCCGCCGCCGGGGTGGGGTTGTAGGCGCTAAGTTATCGGGGACTTCCGTTTTTCTGTCCTTAATCTACACACCTTAGATTTCTGTTGCTTTCAAAGTTTGAGGGCAGTGGCGGTTCAGAGTACAAACGAGGAGGGGTCAAGCTTGTTTTTCTTCATGGTGCTTTTTCTCTTTAGCTCTCTCAGTCTTTGCCGCCCTGTTTCTGTCTCCATCATTCTCTCTCACTCTCTCATTCTCTGTCTTTCCCTCTGTCTCTTCCTCTCCCCCTATCCCTCATTCTCCCCCAAACGCTGCTAACAACTTTTTTTTTTTTTTTAAGATTTTATTTATTTGCTTCACAGAAAGACACAGCGAGAGAGGGAACACAAGCAGGGGGAGTGGGAGAGGGAGGAGCAGGCTTCCTGCCGAGCAGGGAGCCCGATGTGGGACTCGATCCCAGGACCCTGGGATCATGACCTGAGCCGAAGGCAGACGCTTAATGACTGAGCCACCCAGGCATCCCAAAGAGCATTTTATTTTATTTTTAAAAAGATTTTATTTGTTTATTTGACAGAGAGAGACACAGCGAGAGAGGGAACACAAGCAGGGGGAGTGGGAGAGGGAGAAGCAGGCTTCCCGCCAAGCAGGGAGCCCGATGCGGGGCTCGATCCCAGGACCCCGGGACCATGACCTGAGCCGAAGGCAGACGCTTAACAACTGAGCCACCCAGACGCCCCAACAACTTTTAAGAGTCAAACTGACTAGATGTGTTTAGAATATTTAATTTTTCTCACATCCACCCTCCCCCCCCGACTGGCAAACCGGCGCAATAAACCAGTATTTGTTAAACTGAACTGAAGGATGCATTGATTTTTTTTTTCTTTAGAATATCTTATTTACGAAAGTAACACAGGATCTTCCAAACAATAAAGCTGAATATGGAGAAAAGCAAAACGTACTTTCTGCACCTTCCCTCCCCTTTTCTTCCCATGATTCAGGCGACAGACACTTGAAGATTTAGTAAGAGAAGAAATACGTGGGAGGAAGGAAGAGGGGGTGAGAAGGGAGGAGACTAGGAAATGAAATTTGAGAAAAGAAGTACAAAGGAAGAAACCAGCCACTTAGGTTTGAATCCCTTCTCATCTCTGCGACTTTGTGCAAATTACAATCTCTGTGCCTCTTTTTTAATCTGTCAAATGAGGGTATGTTAGTAGTATCTATCTCATAAATTTTTTCTGAGGATTAAAGAAGTTAAAATATGCGAAAAGTTTAGAGTGATATACACTGTACATAGTGTTTCTTTCCATAAAGAGGATTGTTTCATGCAGACTGTTCTCTGGTGCATTTTTTTTCTCCTTTAGGATGCATCTTAGAAATCTCCTTGCCTCTAATACAGAATGGTCTCATTGATCTAATCATCTGCGTGTAGTTTATTTCCTTTTTTATAATTAGAAATTATGCTGTAGTCATCATCCTTGCACATATCCTTGTGTATACACTATAGAAAACCCATCATTCTGTTCTTCTGCCAATAAAGTATGAAAATGCTTGTTTTACCACATTTCTCCTCTTCTTGAATATCAATTCTAAATGTTTGCTATTCTGATTGGTAAGTATGACCTTATTATTGTTTTTGTTAATTCTAATTGTTAGTGACATTGAGTAATCTTTCATAGGATTTCTGAACATTTTACCATTTTGTTCTATGATATGGCTGATATTTAATACAGAATTTTCTGTTGGATTGGGATATTTTTCCACTTTCTGATTTGTTGTGCTCTTTATGTTTGGGGATTGAATCCCTCATTTGTTAAAACAAGGGATTTTTTTTGCCTAGTGGGTCTCTGGATTATATCTTATTTACAGTTGCTTTCACAACCCTTTCGTTTTAATCATCTTTTACTGTATTTTTCACTTTTTAAAAAATATGGAACGCTTCACGAATTTGTTTGTCATCCTTGTGCAGCGGCCATGCTAATCTTCTCTGTATCATTCCAATTTTAGTTTATATGTCGCCAAAGCAAGCACCTGGGTTTTTCACTTTTGACCTCTGGGTTTTGTATCTTATTTTAGAAAGCCTACTGTATATCAGGACATCCAATATGATTCCATCTTGATATTTGCTTATTCCTAATTGTGAAGAAGTTAGAGTTTTCTAGTTATCTTCTTGTTATTTATAGTGTATTGTGGTCTAAGAACATGCTGTGAATGGTTTCAACCATTTGAAATTTTTTGAGACTGGCATTATGGCCCTTTTGCACACAGCCATTTTTTGTACATATTTTATATATACTTGAAAAATAAGTGTACTCTTCAATTGTTGAATATGATATTGTGTTTTTTGTATTAGGTCAATTTCTTAATTATGCTGTTACTTTAGCTGGTACTTTGCTTATTCTACTAATTATTCAGAGGAATATCGATATCTCCCAGTATAATGATAGATTTGTCTATTTCTTCTTTTTTTTAATGATTTTATTTATTTACTTCAGACAGAGAGAGAGAGAGCACAAATGATGGGGAGGGGCAGAGGGAGAGGGAGAAGCAGGCTCCCCGCTGAGCAGGGAGCCTGATGTGTGGGGCTTGATCCCAGGACCCCGGAATTGTGACCTGAGCTGAAGGCAGAGGCTTAACCAACTGGGCCACCCAGGTGCCCCTGTCTATTTCTTCTTGTTTTGACTTTTTTCCTTATACTTTGTGGTTACATAATTAGGCAAAAACTAAAAGTAGTTATATTATCCTGGTGAATTGAACCTTTATAAATAATGAGGTTTCTCTTTATTTCTAGTAATGCTTTTCCTTCAAAGTCCATTTTGTCTGAAATCATGCTGTTATTGATAACTTAAAGATTTTACATTGACAGATACATCCATCTTTCTAATATCGGGCACCAAGGTCAAGATAGTAAGTTTTCTCTGTGCTCTTCCTTCCTACATGGTGGGGTTTACTTCTCTTTCATGTTACAAGGTAGTAATTCAATGAACCCAGCTTTTAGTGGGGGTCTTCTCTTAGTTTTTCCTTCTTGGTGGGCCTGAAACTTATCTTTGGTTTTAACACTTTTATGGTAGTCAGAGTAGATGCCCAGAGTCTTCAGTGCTTGCAGAAGCTTCTGTTTACGGTTTAGCTTCCTGACTGCTGAACTTCTGCTGTAGGTGGGGCAGTAAAACTGTAGAGATCCAATAGATTCCATTTCCAATGTTATTTTTCAACCTTTCTGCCTTGATGAATATTGTTCTTGAGTCCCTAGATATTTCCATTCTGTTTTAAACAGAAGTCTTCTACACCTTGCTTAGGGTGGTACATACCATTTCCATATTCTCTCAATGGGGTAGTGAATGAAGACGGGTGAATAGGCTTCTGAATATAGGCTTTCAAGCATTCCTCACTTTAATTTATAATTTTCAACTTTATCCTCCCCTTTATTTGGCATCACTAAGTGCTCAGTCTCTCTGGGATTCTGTGGAGGTAAATTGAATCTCCTTATTCTTACATCCTTCTTTACACATTTTATAACTTCCTATGTCTTACAAAATAGTTAGTACATTTGACTCTTATTTCCATTTTCTCAAATTTGTTAAAATCTTATTTCCTCTGTGGAAAGAGCTCAAGAACTTGATGACACTGATGACCTGCAGCACTGATCCTGGACTTATATAGTCCCAGATGACTTATTCTGTGAAGGTTGGCTTGTGGTTATGGACACGCCAAGGATATTTATTTTTGTTTTCTACCAGTTTTGTACTCTAAATAAGCAAGCTTCTTTATTGCTGTCCTCTTCTGCATGGTGGTGTGTAGGATTTTTCAATTTTACACCTCGGTTGTAGCTCTTTGTGATTCAGGCTTTTTACTTAAGCTATTTAAGGATATTTTTAGTCAGAAGCATTGTACCACTGAGGATCTTAAATGTATTCTTTCTAAAATTCTCCACATTGCTCTTAGCTCTGTTTTCTTGTCTAGGCTAAGTGCTATAGACATTAGCTCCATGAGTCCCACAGCCCCAAGGACAATTGATACAGTGGAAGCAGCAAGAGAAGGTCCTGACATCTGGGTGCTTCAAGTTTATTTGTATTAGGACAAAACTTTCTGTGTTGAAATATTAACCTGAGCAAAGATTTTTAATTTTCCAGTTAGATTACCAAGCACAAATTCTTTAGTTGTCAACATTGAGCCATATTATTTGGGATAATGCTGGTGGCATTATCAACCTCCACCTCCAAACTTCAATGACACAACCAAAAGCTTTTTTTTTTTTTTTTTCTTTTTTCTTTTTACATGATGGACCAACCAAATGGAAGTGTTCCCCTTTGGTGGGGTGGGGGCTCTGCTTTACAGCATGACTGAAGGACCCAGGCTAATGGCAGCACTGGCATCTTTAGGATATGCAGTCAAATGCTCTACCACTGAGCTATACCCCCAGCATCCTTAGGATATGGCTTCCAAGCTTCTCCTGGGCTTTGACATTGAGTCTGCAGAGAGAAGAAAGGAGAAGTTGGTCGTACATGGGAAGTTTTTATGGGCCAGGCCTGGAATTGACACACTGTCTCTCTCTCTGTGTCAAATAAATAAATAAAATCTTTAAAAAAAAAAAATAAATAAAAAAAAAATAAAATAAATAAATAAATAAATAAATAAATAAATAAATAAATAAAAAAGAGAGATTCCAAACCGTTCCTTCATTGAGTATTGAATTTCTATTTCATTCATTCTTTAGACTTATAGGGTTAATGCGCATTGAAGCATTAAGCAGTTAGGTTTAATCTGGGGTGTGTAGGTGAGTAATTCAAACCATCTAGGATAGATGCTATATTTTTTAAAGCTAATATTGGCAGAAAATCTTTTAAATGGAGTTAAATATTCATTTATCCCTTTTTTTCTTTTGAATCATTTTATGAGGCTAAATTACCAGGTAAATTTCAAGATCAACGTGCTTGATCATTTTAATTCTTTTTACATATCTTGCTAAAAAGCTTTCCAAAAGGATTGTACCAAATTTGCTTCCACCCAAACATTTATTTATATTTCTACTTACAGAATGAAGTATTTTTTTAAAAAAGAATAGAATTTCTAAGTTAAAACTTCTATGCATAGAGTTTATTAAGCCTTAAGTTCGATGCAAAAATATAATTTTAATGATATAAAATAGTTTGATAGGGGCACCTGGGTAGCTCAGTTGGTTAAGCATCTGACCCTTGATTTCTGCTCAGGTCATGATCTCGGCTCAGATCATGATATCAGGGTCCTGGGATCCAACCCCACGTTGGGTTCTCTACTCAGCAGTCTGCTTATCCCTCTGCCCCTCCCTCAGTTCATGCTCTCTCTCTCTCAAATAAATAAAATCTTTTAAAAAATAAAGAAAAAAATAGTTTTGATAAATGTAGCCTCTCTATATAATCATTAAAATAATGATTTCCATTTATTTTGGAAAATGAGGAAACCAAAGTGCTAAAAGTTTAATTTGGCAAGTAATATATAGAATTAGTGGCATAGCAAACCAATTCTACAGACTTTTTGCTTTAAAAAAATCAAATTATAAATAATATAGACATTGTATTTATTTTATTTATTTTTTAAAGATTTTATTTATTTATCTGACAGAGAGAGAGAGAGAGAGATCACTAGTAGGCAGACAGGCAGGCAGGCAGAGGGAGAGGGAGAAGCAGGCTCCCTGCTGAGCACAGAGCCTGATGCGGGGCTCGATCCCAGGACCCTGGGATCACGACCTGAGCCGAAGGCAGATGCTTAACCGACTGAGCCACCCAGGCGCCCCAATATAGACATTTTATAAAATATATAAAAACATGTAAAAATTACTAATAACAACCATCTATTAATGACCGCTATCATACAATGTATTTGTTTCCAGTCTTCTTTGTATGTGCAAGTATTTTGTACTTATAATAAAATTAGACTGAGTTGATACAATTTAGTATCCTTCTTTCGTTTAATATATAGTAATCCTTTCCTTCAAAAATTTATGGAAGGGTTGCATAATATTTCATGTAACAATTGTGCCATAATTTATTATTTATATACATAATGCTGTGAACAATCTCCTACATTAAACATGTGAGCCTCTAGAATGCTTTGAGTGGGTTACAGTCCTAAATATGAAATTATTAGGTGTCAGTGCTATTTGTCCTTGGTAATAAATGTGTGTACAAAATGGGAATGGTCTGCATAGAGAAAAAATATTCAGGCATTTAGTTTTACATTATTTAATTGTAGATACAGTGTAGGAGGAAATATGCACCACCCAACTTTCTGTATTTCAGCAGTTAGTTGGGCGGTAACGCTAGTTTCAGGTAAAACACTACATGGCATAGCCAGGGCTGATAGTTGGCGGTTGATTGCATGCAAGTTGTACTGATAGGTTGGGCATTTGTATTAGATTTTTATTGCTGCTGCAACAAAGAGCCACAAATTTATCAGCTTAAAATAACATAACTTTGTCATCTCACGGTTGTGCAGGTCAGCAGTCTGGGTTGGCTTGTCTGAGTTCTCTGATCTGGGTCTCACAAGGTTGAATCAAAGTCTTTGCCAACTGGGTTCATAAATGGAAGCTCTGGAAATAATCCACTTTCAAATCCATTCAGATTGTTGGAAGAATCCATTATGGTTGTAGACAGATTTTAGTTTTCTTGTTGGCTGTCAGCTGGGGGCCTGCCCACAAGGATCCCATACCTCAGAGCTAGTGACTGTCGGTTGAATTCTCCGTATGCTTGGAATCTGTCTGACCTCCATCTCTGCTGCACCTTCTTACTGCCTCTTCTGTCTTCCTCTTGTGCTTTTTAGGCCTCATGTGATTACATTGAACCCACCCAGATGATCGAGGAGACTATCCCCATTTTAAGGTCAGCTGATCAGTAACCTTAATAAATTTCACAGCAATACCAGACTACTGTTTAATCAAATAACCGGAAGATGAAAGAGAAAAGTGAATTTGGATGTCGCGTTAGGAGAGAACCACAGGTTTACCTTGTTCAAGATGGAAAGATGGAAAAATCTTTATAATTCTATCCACCCCAGGACCTATTCTGATTGCCTGGGTCCCACGCCATTCCAGTATACCTTCGATTTTAATTCCTGAATATAATGCTGATAGCAGTGAGCTATGTCAGAACCTTGGCTGTCAGCCTTATTCCTCTACTCACTATTACTGGTTGAGGGAGCACCAGTTATTCCCCTGCATGACTGTATATTGGGGTCCAAACCCTGCAGTTACAGCTGTTTTATCATGTGGACCAGTCCTGATTTCCCCTTGGCACTCTACCCGGGTTCTGCAAAGCAGACTCCCTTTCCAAGGGGACAGCCTCTCAGGGATAAATCAAGTTAAACTTTACCATCTGTTGTGCCTATAAAAATAGTTTAAGCTTTGAGGTTTGGGGAAAAGCTGCTTGTTTATTTGGTACTTATCCTTGGGCTCATAGATAATAAAAAAACATAGGTCTCTTTAGCTCCAAATGAGACAGCAATAGATCTCAGTATGATGTGCTATGGAAAGACCTATTTTTGATTAGAGTGAAAACTCAGAATCCATTCTTCAGAGAAGTTTGAGTCTTCAGCAATTGTAGAATTGGCTCAGTGGATCTGGGATACAGAGAGCTCTCTGAAAATAAGAGGATTCTCCTTCTTTTTCTTCTCCTAATTCTAATTTAATTCTAATTTTTGTTTGTTTGTTTGTTTGTTTTTAGAGAGGGAGAGAAAGAAAGAGAAGGGCAGGGAGAAGGCACAGAGAGAATCTTAAGCAGACTCCTCGCTGAGCGCAGAGCCCAACTCTGGCTCCATCTCACAACACTGAGATCATGACCTGAGCTGAAATCAAGAGTTGGATGCTTAACCCACTTGGACCCCCAGGCACTCCTCTCCATTTATAATTAGAGCTGAACCATTCTTTACAAGTAATACTTCAAGAACTCTCTCACAAATTGTCTCGAATTACCCTTCGCAGAAGAGATGGATCATCTTATTCAAAAAAGAGTACTCATGAGATGTGAAACGGAACACATAGGTTCAGGAAACAGGCTTCAGTTATTTCTGCCCTCTACCCTTCTTCCATTCTTGCAAAAAAACAACTACCCAGATTACTTTCCTCTGGACAAGAGTAGCCTGGTTTTTTTCTGTGAGTCCAAAACCAGTTACAAATGTTACTTCTCTTTTTAATGGTCAAGGTACACCCATGTTCCTTTCCTAATAGGATATTCGAATTCACCTTTTTCTCATTTGCATTCTCTCTTTCTTTCTCTTCATCTTCTCTGCCTCTTCTTCCCTATTTTCCTTCTTATTTTTTGTTTGTTAAAATTTCTGAGATTTTTCTCAATTGATCTTTTATACCCTAAGTTAAAATTTTGTTATTGTGTTTTCAACTGCTAACATTCCCCACCCCCCCAAATGTCTTTCCTTATAGTTTTCTATTCTTGTTTTGTAGATTGTTTTTTATGTCTGAGAGGATATTAATTATGGGATTTGGAGTGAGGGGTTTTTTGGCTATTTTCTTCAGCAATGTATCTGTTTTTTCCAAGTTTTGCTTTTCCTTTTGTTTGTTTTTATCTCTCTTGTTGAGGCCTTCCTCAAGTATCTGGTGATATTTAGATAACCCACTTATAAAGATGCCAGAGGGAGTAAATTAATAAATTTCAGCAGCAGGCCTTGTTGACTGCTTTGCTTCACTGTATGGTAAATGAGTAGAAAGCTGCAATTTTTTTTTCTTTCAGGTGCCCCCCCAATCTAATTTCTTTTTCTTTGACCCTTCAATTACTTTGACCCTTTGACAATTTTGTGACCACCTGCATATTGTGAAACTATTATAGCTTTCTTGCATCCTGGATGAGAAAGAGTAATTAGAAGGTTCAATTTATGTACCATACAAGGGAGAGAGAGTCTGAGAGAGGAAGAAAGAAGGGAAATGAAAGAGAAAAGTGAATTTGGATATCGCGTTCGGAGAGGACCACAGGTTTACCTTGTTCATTAAAAGAAGAAGTAACCATTGCAGCCAGTGAGTTTGGACTCACCGACAGACTAGGCTACCTAATTCGGAGGGTACTAACCTCTTTCTGTAGGCAACAGTTAAATGTGGCTAAAAAGTAACTTCTCTGTAGGTTCTGATCATTGAAATCATGGCCAAACAAAGCCACCAAGGAACACACCCTCAGTCACACAGTGCTTCATCCTGAACGGGCAGCCACAACTGAATGAAATTCTCCCAGTTTCTAAGACAGGTAAGTATCTCCAGTACGAGCCTTTATCAGCCATTTACTAGGTCCAGGGTTATCTAAACATGGAAACAGCCATAGACCCTCTCTCCAACATCTGGCTGGCACAGTAGGATTTTGAGAGAGCTGTCACTCCACAAATACCTTCACTCTGTCCTGCATATTCCCAACAAACTTTACTCTGAGCATAAGCAAAACATATGCTTCTCTTCTCCCTTTAAAAGAACTGCCTCAGACACCAATGCTTAACACAGCTAACTGGAGAGTGAAAGAGATAATGATCCAAATTTGTAGATTTGTGGAAGGGCAACAATTAAACTACTATTTCTATTAAGACTCCTGTTTCTGCTGCTGCTATTTTTATTATGACTACTTCCACTACTGCTAACTGGTTTTAATAGGAATCCAGAGGTTCCTTTTTTTTTTTTAAGATTTTATTTATTTGACAGAGAGAGACATAGCGAGAGAGGGAACACAAGCAGGGGGAGGGGGAGAGAGAGAAACAGGCTTCCCGCTGAGCAGGGAGCCCGATGTGGGGCTCGATCCCAGGACCCTGGGATCATGACCTGAGCTGAAGGCAGACGCTTAATGACTGAGCCACCCAGGCACCCCCTTTTTTTTTTTTTTTAAGATTTTATTTATTTATTTGACACAGAGAGAGAGAGTATAAGCAGGGAGAGCAGCAGAGGGAGAGGGAGAAGCAGGCTCCCCCCTGAGCAGGGAGCCCGATGTGGGGCTCAAACAGGACCCTGGGATCATGACCTGAGCTGAAAGCAGACACTTAACTGACTGAACCATCCAGGTGCCCAGGAGTCCACAGGCTCTATCTTAATTACATACAATGAAATTAGAAATGTCATCATTTTATCATATTACTGAGAATAAAAAATTACGGACCAAAGAGCTTCTCATGACAGTCTTGGTCCCTATTCAAATTAAAATCGTTTATCTCAAAATAGATTATGTTGGGGTTATCTGCATTTGGCTTTTTGGCTTTATGGCAATTGTTAGTAGCAAATTGGAGAAAAGTTACCAAAGTGATGTGACTCACTTTACTGAGGACAGTGAAGATAACAAAGATAAGAAAAGTAGGTGAGCTTCCGTTCTTTTCTTTCCTTCTATTATTTACTTGTCAGAATAGGACCCTAGTCATATTACCAGATTTTTTTTGTTGTCGTTTGGAAATATCATCAAATTAGTGAGTATATATTGATGTGGAAAGACATTAGGGTTTGAAGCCAATGGCCAAGAAAGAATTCTTGAGATTCTTTGGTGCAAAAAGGTGGCTTTATTAAAGCACAGGGATAGGACCTATGGACAGAAAGAGCAACGCTGGGGTCATGAGGAGTGGCCCATTTTATACTTTCAAGTTGGGAGGGGGCTGGGGGATAGAGTAAGCCTCCCATGTATTTTGGAAACAAGGTTTCCAGGATCCTGAGGGGGTTAGCTATTGTGAGGAAAAGGTCATTTATTACTGTTTAGTAAAAACTCAGTCATGAAGCTCTTCAGATGTATATTGGTGGGTCATATGCTTGGATGATGATTGCCAACATGTATTTTGGGGGTAGAGATAAAGAAAGTTTCCGAATGAATTGTTCTATGTTAAAGTAGACTTACAGGATCCTGGGGGTCAGGCTAAGATTTCCTTTTGCCCTTAACAAAGTATTAACACGGATGCAGCTGAGTTCCTAGAGGAATGTCTCTCTGCCTGTTTCAAGGACTTGGCAATGGGCTGTAGGTAGTAAGGAAATTTAATCATTTTTCTTCTACCTTTGTTTCTCACATCACATATCATTTAGTTCTTTCATATGACAGTGTACCAAAAACATATCTGCTAGAGTAGAAACAACATTGAGTAGTTAAAATAGATTTTTTAAAGAAGTGATATATTGAGGTATAATTGAAATACAAAAAGCTGTACATATTTAATGTTTATTTAGCTGGATGAGTTTGGGCATAAGTGTACATCCATGAAACCATCACCACAATCAATGCCATAAACAAGTCTATCTCCTCCAGAAGTTTCCTCCTGCCTTTATTTATCATTATTGTTTATAATAACACATAATGTAAGTTCTACTCCTTTAGCAATTTTTTAGTATACAATATAGTATTGTTAACTATAGGTACTATATTGTACAGTAGATCTTTATTCATCTTGCATAACTGAAACTTGTACCCTTTGACTAATAACTCCCCATTTTCCCCTTTTCAGCCTCTGGCAACCATCATTCTACTTTCTGCTTCTATGAGTTGTACCACTTTAGATTTCTCATATAAGTGGTATTACATAGTATTTATCCATCTGTGTCTGGCCTATTTCACTTACCATAATGCCCTGTAGGTTCATCCACAGTCACTAATAACAGGAATTCCTTCTCTTTAAGGCTGAATAATTTTCCATTGCATGCCTAAGCCACATTTTCTTTATCAATTTCATCCATCAGTGGACATTTAGGTTGCTTCCATGTCTTATCTATTGTGGTAAATGCTGCATTGAACATGGGAGTACGGATACATCTTTGAGATCCTGATTTCAACTCCTTCAGGTATATTTCAGAAATGGGATTGCTGGGTCACATGATTTTTTTTTTTTTTTTTCCTGAGGATACTATATACTGTTTTCCAGAGTGGCTGCACCAATTTACATTCCCACCAACAATGTAAAAGGGTTCTATTGTCTCCACATCCTGGCCAACATTTGCTGTTTTTTGTTTTGTTTTGTTTTTCCTTTTTGATAGTAGCCATCTTGACTGGTATGAGGTGATATCTCATTGTGGTTTTGATTTGCATCTCCCTGATGATGAGTGACTTTGAACATCTTTTCATGTATATGTTGGCCATTTGTATGTCTTCTTTGGAGAAATGTCTATTTAGTTTCTCTACTCATTTTTAAATTGGATTTTTTTTCCTTCTGGTTGTATGTGTTCTTTATATATTTTGGATATCAACCTCTTATCAGATATATGTTTTGCAAATATTTTCTTCTATTCTATAGGCTGCCTTTTCATTTTGTTGATAGTTTCCTTTGCTGTACAGAAGCATTGTCCCACTTATATATTTTTGCTTTTGTTTCCTCTGATTTTGATGCCATATCTAAGAAATCATTCCTAAGACTAACCTCAGGAAGATTTTCCACTATGTTTTCCTCTAGCAGGTTTGTGGTTTCAGGTCTTATGTTTAACTCTTTTATCAATTTTGACTTGATTTTTGTATATGGTACAAGAAAAAGGTCCAACTTCATTGTTTTGCATATAGCTGTTTAGTTTTCCCAACTTTACTTACTAAAAATAATTTAAGGCTGAATAATTTTCCATTGCATGCATAAGTCACATTTTCTTTATCAATGTCATCCATCAATGGACATTTAGGTTGCTTCCTATCTTATCCCTTGGTGTCAGCATCCACGGCTAGGCCTAAAATATCTTAAGATATTTTTAAGTCACACTTAAAACTCACATTTAATATTGTCCAATCTCATTTTATGTTTATCATGTGTTATATTAGTTTATATGTTCTAAAATTCTAAAACCAGAGTTTAAATATTTTTCTATTGAAATAAAAATTTTTTTGAAAAAATAAAGCTTGTTCCTAGCCCCTGACATTCTTAAAGCCAAGTAAGGAAAATTATTTTTACTGAAAGTCTCTTAAATATCAGAAATTTGTGCTACCTTATAAAATCAAAAGTAATCTACATAATATTTTTTCCTACAGATTTCAAAAATATTTAGATAGGTCATCCTAAGTTTAACATTTCTAATAAGCATAATATCTGATAGCTTCTCATAGATGTTCTTTGGTGAATGCTGAGCCATTTACCTTATTCATAGTATTTCTTCGATAATAAGAGATTTAATGGTGAGGCTTTCTCTCTGGAACACTGGAAGAATTGAGACTGTTCAAGGATATTTGAGTACTGATATTGGTCAACTCCACCACCCCAGATACGGCATTGCTAGTATTGAATTTGGTCCAAAAATTAGGAGAGCTTGATGTAGAGGGTCTCTTAAATATAAAAACCTAACATATTAAAATGAGTTCTTTCTCAATGGCAACGTAAGCCCAAGTGTAAAAAGTAGTGGTAGAGCATGAATTTGCTATCCTTCTTAACTCTGCCATGATTCTATGTGAATGGAGAACCTTAAGCAAGTAAATGCTGGGAACCAGGACTGGGGAAGAGACATTAAAAATCATGTGTCTCTATTACCTAGAAATGTCTTTTTCAATTCTAAACATTTTTTCTAACTTTTTGTTAGAGTATTCCCATCCCCCACCCCCCGTTTTTATGTTATGTTCAGTATGAAATTAGTCTTTAAAATATTTGTCCAAAGATTCATTCTCTTTGTTATAATTTGGTGAATATTTCATGTGCGCTTCAAAACAATATTTATTCTTTTTTTCTTTGCACTTGGGCAGCAGTTCTCAAAATGTGATCAAAACTGTTTCCTCCATCACAAAGATGTTATTTGCCTCTTCCACTCCCATATGATTATACAGTGGAAATTTCCAGAGGTTTATGATATGTGGTGATAACATCAACACTCTGACAGCTAATGGAATGTGAACTTGTATTTTTTTTTTCTTTAACAGTTTCTGTTTTAAGTTCTAATTCTGGTAAATGTCACTAGATAAAACCCATGTAATCAGGAGCTCTTTGAGATCTTCAATGAATCTGGCTTCTACTGTTACGTTTTTCAGAGGCCTTAAATAGCTGCTCTATGTCCAATCCAGGTTTTATAGCGATATTAAATGGGAAAGACGGGATGCATTGTACTTAATCCATATTACCTGGATCTGGAATCTTTGTAGTCTTTTTTAAATTCTATTCTTTTTATGATATACTGCGTATTGTATATGTTCATATATATGAGCATTATGAATCATGCATCATGTAATGTATTTAATCAGGATTAATTACAGGTACAGATATGTTAAATATTTAACATTTGTGAGCAATTATACTTTGATAATCTTTTTTTTAAAACATTTTGCCATATTTACTTCAGACCCTTCAAAAAACAATTATAAACTATTTCAAACATAGGAAAAGTACAGAGAATAATATAACAGATACCTACATATTGAGGTGCCTAAGAGCCTCCATTCCGGATCCAGGCTACCTGGCTCTGTCATGTGACATTAAGGAGGTTACTCAACCTCTCTGTTCCTCTGTGATTTGTCTTTCTATATCTGACTTATTTCACTTACCATAATCCCTTTGAGGTCTGTCCATGTTGCTGTACATGTCAGGGTTTCATTCTTTTTATGGCTGAATAATATTGCCTTGTACATATATATATATATATAGCACAATTTCTTTATCCATTGATTGATTGATTGATTGATTGATTGATGTTTCGTAGAATTTACCAGAGAAGCCATCCTATCCTGGGCTTTTGTTTTTTGGGAGGTTTTGCGTACTGATTCAATCTCCTTACTAGTAATTGGTCCATTTAGATTTCCTATTTCATCATGATTCAATATTGGTAGGTTGTATCTTTCTAGGTATTTATCCATTTCTTCTAGGTTGTTTAACTTGTTGGCATATAATTGTTCACAGTAGTCTCTTATGACCCTTTGTATTTCTGTGCTGTCAGTTGTAATGTCTCATCTTTCATTTCCGATTTTATTTAAGTCCTCTCTCTTTTTTTCTTGGTGAGTTTAGCTAAAGACTTGTCAATTTCGTTTATATTTTCAAAGAACCAGCTCTTAGTTTCATTGATCTTTTCTATTGTTTTTGTAGTTCCTGTTTCATTTATTTCCACACTGATCTTTGTTATTTCTTTCCTTATACTAACAACATTGGGATGAATTTATTTTTCTTTTTCCAGTTCCTTGAGATGTAAACTTAGGTTGTTTGAGTTCTTTCTTATTTCTGAGTGTAGGCATTTGTTGCTATGACATTTCCTCTTTGAACTGTTTTGCTGCATCCAATAAGTTTTGGTATGTTTTTTCTTTCACGATGTATAAGATCTGTTGTATTTCTATTTTCATTTGTTTCACGTTTTTTTTTTTTTAATTTCTCTTTTGATTTCTTCTTTAATCCATTGGTTGTTCAGTAGCATATTGTTTAATGTTTACATATTTGTGAATTTTCCAATTTTCTTCTTGTAATTGATTTCTATTTCATGCCACTGTGGTCTGAAAAGATGCTTGGTATGATTTCTGCTTTCTTAAATTCATTAATGGTTGTTTTGTGGTCTAATGTATACTCTGTCCTGGAGAATATTCCACTTGCCCTTGAGAAGAATGTTTATTCTGCTGCTTTTGGATGGAATATTCTGTAAAGGTCTATTAATCTTGTTTAATGTAAAATTTCAGTCCAACATTTCCTCATTGATTTTCTGTCTTGATGGTCTATCCATTGATGAAAGTGGGGTATTGAAGTCCCCCACTATTATTATGTTGTTGTTTTTCCCTTTATGTCTATTAACATTGCTTTCTATATTTAGTTGCTTCTTTGTTGGATGCATAAATATTTCCAAATTTTTTATTTTGTTGGATTGACTCCTTTGTCATTTTATAATAACTTTTTTTTTGTCTCTTATTGCAGTCTTTGTCTTAGAGTCTATTTTGTCTGATGTGGGCATTGGCAAAAACTGGGGTGCCAGACATGTATACAAACTCCTTTCTGCGATGCTGGTGACTTGGAGTGAGGCAGAGGGAGAGCCTAAAGAGGTGCCTGCTGCCTGTCTCTGGAAAGTATTGCAGTTTGCCTCTTGATGTGTGTTAAAATAGAAGCCTACTCCTCAGGTCCCAGCTATTATGTTAAACTAATAGTCCTCTTTCATGGAAAGACTGGGCAAGTTTCAGTCTGTTTTTTCTTCATTGTACCCTGGGAGTTAGCCACGGTGAGTCACATGAGCCCTTTAACAACTGTCTCTGAGTTCAGTATAGCCTTGTGTGTCTCATGGCTACAAGCCCTACTGGCTTTTATTTTTATTTTTTTAAAGATTATTTCAGAGAGAAAGAGAAGCAGAGGGAGAGGGAGAGAGAGTCTTAAGCAGACTCTGTGCTGAGCACAGAGCCAGACGCTGGGCTTGACCTCACAACCCTGAGATCATGACCTCAGCTAAAACCAAGACTTGGACGCTTAACTCACTACACCACCTGGAGCCCCTCCTACTGGCTGTTAAAGCTGGATGTTTTGGGAGTCCATCTCTCAGGTAGGAGTATTAAAAGTTTTGGTGCTAGATGTAGGGTCCAAACTCTTCACTCCTCAGGGAAAAGCTGGGAGTTGTGAGTTCTCTCTTGGTTTTTTGTCCCTGCACTAGGAATGGGATTTACGGTAAGATTGTGTCTCAGCCTCTCTTACCTGTTTCAGTGTGTGTGTGTGTGTGTGTGTGTTTCTCATTCACCTCATGTGTAGGAGTCACTCAGTGATCTTCTGGATTCTTATATAATTGTAGATTTGGCGTTTGTAGGCAGAAGTGAATTTAGGAGCCTCCTATGTGGTCGTCTTGAACCATAACCCCTCAATCTTAATCTTTATAATCATTCTTCTCCAGATGTCCTCCAAATTGCCAGTGTTCTTAAAGTTTGGAAACTGTTAGTATAATGTTTATAGAACCCAGGATAGAGGATTATGACCCACATAATGCCATAGCTACCACTTTTGTTATGGACATTATATTTCTATCAATTCACCTTAATAAAACTTTGGTTTTTTGATAGTTACTTGAGCTTATATTTAAATAAGATCCTTATTATTCTATTATATGAAATGTTAACACAACCTCCACTTTGAATTCTTGAAGATAATTTTTAGTCAATCTGACACGTTACATGTATCTGTTCAAAATTTTCACTTATCCCACAATAAGAAAATATTTATTGAAATTAATTATATACAAGGCACAGTGTTTTTTGTGTCATTGAAGATAGATACAAAAAATGGTTCAAAGGCAGAGCCTGCCATGAAGGAGCTTATAGTCTAGTAAATAATATGAATCATAAACGGAAGACAAATACCTAATATGTATAGTACAATGTGCTAATTTGCATAATAATATTACCATTATATCTTGACATGAAGAGAATGGAGAAAGTAAATCAGACTGAACAAAAATTAGACAGCTATTTTGAGACAGAAATGATTTTGGCATTCAAAAATGAAGAGCAACTGGACAGACAGAGAAATACAAAAATGCGCCATGGTGAGGGAAAAGTATAAATAAATGTAGGGAAATAGAAGTGCCTCAGGCATAGCTAAATTTGAATAAAGGACATCAGCCTAAGATTATGTAAAATCTAGATATTTTCATTCTTTTTGCTTTAAAATTAAATTTGAAAAATTTCATAATGGTATTTTAACTTCTTAACAGTGAGATTTCACTGCCTTCCTCCCTTGTGAAGCTAATAGATGTGTAAGTTTGTTTTTGTTTTTGTAATTGTCCACAATCATATCAAGTGCAGGAATCAAAGTCTGCCACCAATGTGGTGACTCTTGATGCCTTCCCTGCCTTCACTACTGTCCCATTTGCTGTTTGAGAAATTGAAATAAAATATTCCATTCTGCAAAAGGATCAACATTTTGGCATCCCCTGGAAGCTACAACTAGGCATAAACCAGTGAGTGATGCATGCATGCAGATGGTTTCTGCATTCATAAATGCACATAGTAAACCTATTTTATTAGAATAAGGGGATAGAACTATAACATATATATTAAGAATAAAAATATGTTTTACTTCCCACAATAGAGTCATAAGACTTTGTAGTATTACTTTGAGAGTCAATCACCATATCCCTTTTTTAAAATTATTTAATGCACAATTTTGATCCATTATACTTTATTCCTGGTATTCATTGTTGTAAAAATGTATGTTAATTATAATAAAAGGCAATATAATAATGTTTTTACACATTTGACTTATGTAATAGTTGCATAGTTAGTTCATTCATAATGGTTATTAAAAGTAGGTAAAGAGAGAAATTATTATTTTTCTGTAGGCAAAAAAAATTTATAATATATTTGTTAGAATTTTTCTTTTTTTCAGAAATAGAAATGCTAAAATCTAAGAAAAGAACTAGCAGATTGTTAATTATTTATATGGATAATTCATATTATATTTATAATTTTCTTCTTTTCTAATACTATGAAATAATACAGAAAAAGAATTAAGCCTTTCTTTCTTTTGTAAATACACAAATGTGGCTCCTAAGTCTTGTGGCAAAGTGCACAGTGAATGGTACATTTATTAAGTATATGTAAACCAAAAATTCAACAAGTTATTATATGGTTTTGCTTACCTTTTCTCCTTTTGGCTAATGATATATTTATTGCTGTTATTTACCTTTATCTGAGAGTTAAGAGTTAATATTTAAAATTTGCTAATTATGCTCCTAATTAAAACTTATAGTAAATATTTTCTGGAAAAGGAGCTAAAACTCTTAGTTCAAATAGAAAAATTCAGATTTTCTTTAGATTATGATACTAAATCACAGGGGTCCCAGGAATATAGTAATGTTACTTTCCAATAATTCTAAACATTCATTTGTTTTCATAGCCTGCTATTCTTTAGTGGATATATTATTTTTTCCAATTCCTCAATATACACTGGTGTTTTGTTTTAGAATTCTCTTTTGTTTTCTGGCATATATTTGTTTCTTCTTTGTTCAGCAATTTTTATATATCTTAGTCTTCTGTTTTGTCATATATCTGGTAGTCTGAGTTTATTCATATTTAAGAAAGGAAGATGGCTAACTGTTTTCATTTTCCCCTTCTCTTGTATGCTTATTTCTCTGCTAGCTCTCTCCCACCTGTAGGACTAGGATTAGAAGCTCAGAACTAGGGCGCCTGGGTGGCTCAGTTGGTTAAGCAACTGCCTTCGGCTCAGGTCATGATCCTGGAGTCCCTGGATCAAGTCTTGCATCGGGCTCCCTGCTCGGCAGGGAGCCTGCTTCTGCCTCTGACCCTCCCCCTCTCATGTGCTTGCTCTCTCTCATACTCTCTCTCTCAAATAAATAAATAAAATCTTAAAAAAAAAAAAAGAAAAGAAGCTCAGAACTAGATAATGCCGTCACCCTTAGAGTGAGCTGATGGGGAAACTACTTTGAGTGCTAAAATGAGGAAAGGTTTACTTTGTGGCACTAGAAGCCATCTCAGAAATATTAGAAATCATATGCTTATGTTATGCATTAATTAAAATTATTCAAGTGCTATTTTTGGACACCTGAAAATATGATACTGGGCTGCATGCTCAGTAAGCATAGGGGAAAGGGATGGGTTAGAAGTGAAGTGAGCGTGGGGCACCTGACTAGTGTAATATTTCAGTA
Organism: Mirounga leonina; assembly: GCF_011800145.1. Lineage (NCBI taxonomy): Eukaryota > Metazoa > Chordata > Mammalia > Carnivora > Phocidae > Mirounga > Mirounga leonina. The sequence continues at coordinate 41,339,242 of NW_023270268.1, forward strand.
GACTTTCAATTAACTCTGTTTTTAAGGGGTTTCTACTTCCACCTTGCATGACACTGCTCTTTGAGCCAGGTACCTCCATGGGATATGGCCTTTTCTCCATTATAGACTGTTCATGCCTTTTGTTTATTCTATTTTCAACCAATATCTTCATTTGCTGTAATTTTATGAGACACTTAGGAGAAAGAGGAAATAAGTTCTTATTTTTAATTATTTTGAACTGGAAGAGACATTTTGAGACACTTAAAAAAAAAAAAAATCATTGTATCCATAATATGGAGAATGGATTGTAGGAAGGAAAGGCTGATGCCAAGGACATAAGTGGGTTCAGAAAAAACATAGTGACAATAGAAATGGAGATGAAGAGAAGGAAGAGGTAAAAAGAAGATAGAATTTGTAGCATTGCATTTCAGCTTGTCACTGGCTATTGTGAATACACCGGAAAAATAATTTCTTCCTTTTGCATGACCAGTAGACATAATTTTCAAATAAAAATGGTATGTAGATCTCCAGGCTACATGTCTCTCCAGAATTATTTTCTAACTGTATACAAAATTAGATTCTAAGTAATTAAAACTTGATCTACTGACTTTAATTGATACATTATATTTTCTGTAATCTAATATGGAGCCAAGATGTTTGGATTTACATGTAAAGGGTATGGAGCAATTCATTGAAAAGCAGGAAGTCCTCTTCTAATTTTTCACTGTTCCTCATCTTCTTTCTATAATTTTATAAAATAATATCTGGGGCTCAACCTTTTAACTCATATTAATCAAACATTTATGGTTTTGATTCTGGAAGAACTACCTCACTCTTTTCAGAATAAGAAGTTTATCCCCCTGTTTTTGGTGTATTATTTTTGGTGTATTATTCTATGGGCTTTGCTTACATTGTTACTTTCCATAATGCTTCTGCAGGATAATAAGACCTCCCTAACAGACCTGACATTGTCACCCTCTTCCAGATCCTCATGGTTGCTGATATTTGCTCTCTGTATTATTTCCAAGTTACCTCTGTTGCATTAAAAAATTCTTCATTTATTTTCTCTGTTTCCTTTATTTTCATTATGCCCAAATGCACTAATTTAGGACCCTTAACAAAATTCATTTAATACTACCTACTTTAAGAGCTGATAATATTTGAAGAACTAGATTCAAAGAAAATAACTAAACATGTGGGGGTTTTTTTGTTTTGTTTTTTTTGGGGTTTTTTTTTTGGTAACTCACTATAGCATCGAGCATGCTCAATCACTACTCACCTCATAGGAATCTTTTTTTCTCTTAATTTTTATAGCATCACACTCTTTTTTCCTGCTGCTCTCTAGGCAGTTCCACTCTGTCCATTGTGGACCCTTCTTTCTCTTTGCAGTTTTGAAGTATGGCGTCCCAAGGCTTTCTTCCACTTTTTTTTTTTTTTGACTTTTCAATGTTTGTTTTATTCATTTTTTTAAAATTTTTTTATTCTTATGTTAATCCCCATACATTACATCATTAGTTTTAGATGTAGTGTGCTTTCTTCCACTTTTAACACTCTTCTCTTTATGCAATAGAGTTTCCATGGGTTAAGTCATGCACTCATGGCTTCAGTCCCCAAATTTATTTATTTACTTTTTTAAGAGTTAAACATTGGAGGTTTAATCTTAGACTGTGCATATTATATAATGTTTCTATTTTATTTTATTTTATTTTATTTTATTTTATTTTGTTTTAATTCCAGTATGGTTAACATACAGTGTTACATTAATTTTATATGTACAATATAGTGATTCAACACTTTCATACATCATCCAGTGCTCATCACAAGTGCCCTCCTTAATCCCCATCACTTATTTCACCTATTCTCCCACCCACCTCCACTCGTAACCATCAGTTTGTTCTCTGTCATTAAGAGTTGGCTTGTTGGTTTGTCTCTCTCTTTTTTCCCCCTTTGCTTGTTTGTTTTTTTCTTAAATTCCACATAAGAGTGAAATCATACGGTATTTGTCTTTCTCTGACTGGCTGATTTCACTTAGCATTATACTCTAGCTTCATCCATGTCTTTGCAAATGGCAAGATTTGATTCCTTTTTATGGCTGAATAATATTCCATTAGATACACATACCACATCCTTTTTATCCATTCATTTATCAGTGGACACTTGGGCTGCTTTCATAATTTGGCTCTTGCATTTTTTCCCCAAGTTTTTAAATTCTAGTTAGCATACCGTACAATATTAGTTTCAGGTGTAGAAATTAATGATTTCATCACTTACATACAATATCCAGGGCTCATCACAAGTGCCCTTCTTAATACCCATCACCTATTTAACCCATCCCTCCTCCCACCTCTCCTCCAGCAACCATCAGTTTGTTCTCAATAGTTATGAGTCTATTTCTTTGTTTGCCTCTTCCCCCCCATTCATTTGTTTCTTAAATTCCATACAGGAGTGAAGTCATATAGTATTTGTCTTTCTCTGACTGATTTTGCTTAGCATAACACTCTCTAGCTCATCCATGTTGTTGCAAATGGCAAGATTTCATTCTTTTTGATGGCTGAGTAATATTCCATTGTATATATACCACATCTTCTTTATCCATTCATCAGTCAATAGACCCTTTGGCTGTTTCCATAATTTGGCTATTGTAGATAATGCTGCTATAAACATTGGGGTGCATGTATCCCTTTGAATCAATATTTTTGTATCCTTTGGGTAAATACCTAGTAGTACAATTGCTGGATTGCAGGGTAGTTCTATTTTTAACTTTTTGAGGAACCTCCATACTATTTTCCAGAGTTGCTGCACCAGTTTGCAATGGGCAGAAGACATGAATAGACATTTTTCCAAAAGAACAGTTGGCTATTGTAAATAATGCTGCTACAAACATAGGGGTGCATGTATTCCTTTAAATTAATGTTTTTGTATTTTTTGGGTGGATACCCTGTAGTGCAATTGCTGGATCATAGGGTAGTTCTATTTTTAAATTTTTGAGGAAACTTCATACTGTTTTCCATAGTAGTTGCACCAGTTTGCATTCCCACCAACTGTGCAAGAGAGTTCCTTTTCTCTCCACATCCTCACCAACACTTGTTGTTTCTTGTGTTTATGATTTTAGCCATTTTGACAGGTGTGAGGTAGTATCTCATTGTAGTTTTGATTTGCATTTCCCTGATGATGAGTGATGTTGAACATCTTTCATGTCTGTTGGCCATCTGTGTGTCTTCTTCTTCTTTTTTTATTATGTTATGTTAGATCTCAACTCTCCACTCTCAGCAATGTACAGATAATCTAAGCAGAAGATTAACAAAGAAACAAGAGCTTTGAATGACACATTGGACCAGATGAACTTAGTAGATATATACAGAACATTCCACCCTAAAACAACAGAATACTCATTCTTCTCGAGTGCACATGGAACTTTCTCCAGATAGACCACATACTGGGTCACAAGTCAGGTCTCAACCGATACCAAAAGATTGAGATTATTCCCTGCATATTTTCAGAACACAATGCTTTGAAACTGGAACTCAATCACAAGAAAAAATTTGGAAGGAATCTGTGGGTCTTCTTTGGAGAAATGTGTTTTAATGTCTTCTGCCATTTTTTAACTGGATTATTTGTTTTTGGGGTGTTGAGTTGTATAAGCTCTTTATGTATTTTGGATACTAACCCTTTATTAGATATGTCATTTGCAAAAATCTTCTCCCATTCTGTAGGTTCTCTTTTAGTTTTGTTGATTATTTCCATCACTATGCAGAAGCTTTTTATTTTGATGTAGTCCCAATAGTTTATTTTTGCTTTTATTTCCCTTGCTTCAGGAGACATATCTGGAATAATGTTGCTATAGCTGATGTCAGAGAGATTACTGCCTGTTCTCTCTTCTAGGAGTTTTATGGTTTCAGGTCTCGCATTTAGGTCTTTAATCCATTTTGAGTTTATTTTTTTGCATGGTGTAAGAAAGTGGTCCAGTTTCATTCTTTTGCATATAGCTGACCAGTTTTCCCAACACCATTTGTTGAAGAGACTATCTTTTCCCATTTAATATTCCTTCCTGCTTTGTTAAAAATTAATTGCCCATATACTTGGATTTATTTCTGGGTTTTCTATTCTGTTCCATTGATCCATGTGTCTATTTTTGTGCCAGTACCATACTGTCTTCATGACTACAGCTTTGTAATAGAACTTGAAGTCTGGAATTATGATACCTCTGGCTTTACTTTTCTTTTTCAATATTGCTTTGGCTATTTGGGGTCTTTTGTAGTTCCCCATAAATTTTAGGATTTTTTGTTCTAGCTCTGTGAAAATTGCTGTTGGTATTTTGATAGGTATTTCATTAAACATGTAGATTGCCTTGGGTAGTATGGACATTTTAACAATATTTGTTCTTCTAATCCATGAGCATGGAATGTGTTTCCATTTCTTTGTGTTGTCTTCAGTTTCTTTCATCAGTGTTTTATAGTTTTTAGAGTACAGGTCATACATCTCTTTGGTTAAGTTTATTCCTGGGTATCTTATGGTTTTTGGTACAATTGTAAATGGGGTTGATTCCTTAATTCTCTTTCTACTACTTCACTATTGGTGTATAGAAATACAACAGATTTCTGTGTGTTGATTTTGTATATTATGACTCTAGTAGTATATTCATTCATCAGTTCTAGAGTTTTTTTGGTGGAGCCTTTTGAGTTTTCTATATATAGTATCATGTCATCTACAAATAGTGCCAGTATTACTTCTTCCTTACCAATTTGGATACCTTTTATTTCTTTTTCTTTTCTAATTGCCATGGCTAGGACTTCCAGTATGATGTTGAATAAAAGTGGTGAGAGTGAATATCCTTTTCTTGTTCCTGATCTTAGGGGAAAGCTCTCAATTTTTTCCCATTGAGTATGATGTCCCACTGTGGGTTTTTCATAATGGCCTTTATTATGTTGAGGTACACTCCCTTTAAATCTACTTTGATGAGGGCTTTTATCATGAATGAATAATTTGACAAATGCTTTTTCTGCATCTATTGAAATGATTTTATAGTTTTTATTTTTTTTCCATTGATGTGATATATCATTTTGATTGATTTGCATATAGCTAACCACTCTTGCATCCCAGGAGTAAATCCCACCCAGTCATGATGAATGATTTCTTAAATGTATTGTTGAGTTCTGTTTGTTAGTATTTTGTTGAAAATTTATGCATATATGTTCCTCAGAGATATTGGCCTGTAGTTCTCTTTTTTTGTGTGTGATGTCTTTATTTGTTTTGGTATCAGGGTGATACTGACCTCATAGAACAAATTTGGAAGTTTTCCTTCTTCTATTTTTGGAATAGTTTGAGAAGAATAGGTATTAACTCTTCTTTAAATGTTTGGTAGAATTTGCCTGTGAAGTCATCTGGTCCTAGACTTGTGTTTGTTGGGAGTTCTTTGATTACTGTTACAATCTCCTTGACGGTCATCGGTCTGTTCAGATTTTCTATTTCTTCCTGCTTCAGTTTTAGAAGGTTTCTATGTCATTTATTTCTGTTCTAATCCTGATTATTTCCTTTCTTCTGCTGGTTTGGGGTTTTGCTTGTTGTTCTTTCTCTAGCTCCTTTAGGTGTATGATTAGGATATTTATTTGATATTTTTCTTGCTTCTTGAGATAGGCCTGTATTGCTATTAACTTCCCTCTTTGAACCACTTTTGCTGCATCCCAAAGGTTTTAAACTGTTGCGTTTTCATTTTTGTTTGTTTCCATGTACTTTTGATTTTTTCTTTGACTTATTGGTTGACCCATCCATTGTTGAGTAGCATGTTGTTATCTTTCATTTTTTGTGGTCTTTCCAGATTTTTTTCTTGTGGTTGATTTCTAGTTTCATAGCGTTGTGGTCAGAAAATATACATGACATGACTGCTTTTTTTGAATTTGTTGAGGCTTATTTTGTGACCTAATATGTGATCTATTCTGTAAAATGTTCCATGTACACTTGAAATTAATGTGTATTCTGCTGTTTTAGGATAGAATGTTCTGAATATATGTTAAGTACATCTGGCCCAGTGTGTCATTCAAAGCCACTGTTTTCTTGATTTTCTGTTTGGATGATCTGTCCATCAATGTAAAGACCCCTACTATTATTGTATTACTATCACTTAGTTCCTTTATATTTGTTATTAACTGTTTTACGTATTTTGGTGCTCCCATGTGGGGTGCATATATATTTACAACAGTATATCTTCTTGTTTGATTGTTCCCTTTATTATTATATAGTGTCCTTCTTTGTCTTGTTTCACAGACTTTGTTTCAAAGTCTATTTTGTCCAATATAAGTATTGCTACTCTGGCTTTCTTTTAACATACATTTGCATGATAAATGTTTCTCCATCTTTTCACTTTCAAGCTGAATGTATTTTTAGGTCTGAAATGGGTCTCTTATAGACAGCATATACATGGGTCTTTTCTCTTTAAAGATTTTGTTTATTTGACAGAGAGAGAGAGAGAGAGAGCATGAACAGAGGAAGGGGCAGAAAGAAGAGGGAGAAGCAGATTTCCCACTGAGTGCAGAGCCTGACATGGGGCTCAATCTCAGGACCCCGAGATCATGACCTGAGCCAAAGTCAAGACACTTAACCAACTGAGCCACCCAGGTGCCCCGCGTCTTATTTTTTTTTTATACACTCTGTCACCCTATGTCTTTTGATTGAGCATTTAGTCCATTTACATTCAAGGTAATTATTGATAGATATTTATTTATTGCCATTTTGTTACTTGTTTTGTAGTTGTTTTTGTAGTTTTTCTCTGATCCTCTCTTTTCTTTCTCTCTTTCATGGTTTCCTGGTTTTCTTTAGTGATATACTTGGATCCTTACTCTTTATTTTTTGCATATTTATTACTGTTTTTTGATTTGTGGTTACTATTGAGTTTATATATAACATCTTATGCATATAGCAGTCTATATTAAGCTGATGGTCACTTAATTTTGAACTCATTCTTTACTCTTCACCCCTCCATGTTTCAGATATTTGGTTATTCTATTTTACATCCTTTTATTTTGTGCTTCTTTGGACTGATTTTTATAGATATACTTAATTTTGTTTTGCTTTCATGCTTCCTATTTTTCTTACTTCTACTTATGGTTTCTGTTTTTCACTCACAGAGTCCCCCTTAACATTTCTTGTAGATCTGGTTTAGTGGTCATGAATTCTTTTAACATCTGTTTGCCTGGGGACTCTTACTCCCCTTCTATTCTGAATAATAGCCTTGCTGGATAGAGTATTCTTGGCTACAGATTTTTCCCTTTCACCACTTTGAATATATTGTGGCACTCCCTTCTGGCCTACAAAGTTTCTGCTGAAAAATTAGTTGATAGCCTTTTGGGGTTTCCTTTATGTATCTGTCTTTTTTTCTCTTGTAACCTTTATATTTTTTTTATTTTTAAATTTTTATTTATTTATTTATTTATTTATTTATTTTTAAAGATTTTATTTATTTATTTAACAGAGAGAGACACAGCGAGAGAGGGAACACAAGCAGGGGGAGTGGGAGAGGGAGAAGCAGGCTTCCCGCAGAGCAGGGAGCCTGATGCGAGGCTTGATCCCAGAACCCTGGGATCGTGACCTGAGCCGAAGGCAGATGCTTAATGACTGAGCCACCCAGGCGCCCTCCCCTTTTTTTTAAAGATTTTATTTATAAATTTTTAAAATCACTATTTGTTGTTATTTTATTTATTTATTTATTTATTTATTTTTGCTATTATAATTACTATGTGTCTTGGTGTGGACCTCCTTGGGTTGAATTTGTTGGGGGATCTCTGTGCCTCATAAATCTGGATCTCTGTTTCCCTCTCCAGATTCAAGAAGCTTTCAGCTATTATTTCTTAAAATATATTTTCTGCCCCTATTTCTCTCTTTTCTCCTTCTGGGATCCCTATAATGTGAATGTTATTGTGCTTGATGGAGTCACTGAGTTCTCCATGTCTATTCTCCTTATGCAGTATTTGTTTCTCACCTGTTCAACTTAATTTCTTTCCATTACTTTATCCTTCAGGTCACTGATATGTTCCTCTGATTCCTGTAGCCTACTCTTTATTCCATCCATTGTATTTTTAATTTCATTTATCAAGTTCTGCATCTCTGATATGTTATTTTTTATCTCTTTGTCAAGGATCTCACTGATGCCCTCCAACCTTTTCTGAAGTCCAGTGAGTATTTTTATGATCATTACTTTAAACCTCTATCAGGTATATTACTCATTTCTGTTTCACTTAGATCTCCTGCTGTGATTTTTTCTTGTTCTTTCATTTGGGACATATATCTCTGTCTTCTCATTTTTTTCTACCTCTCTGTGTCTATTTGTGTGTTAAGGAAGTCAATTACATCTTCTGCTCTTTAACATAATGGCATTATAAAGAAGATGTTCTGTAGTGCTCTGCAGTGCAGTGTCCCCTGTTCATCAGAACCTGGCACTTTAGGGAAGTCTCCTATGTGTGTTGTTTTCATTTGCTATTATGTCTGAGTCACTTTTCCTTTTAGTCTAGACACTTGCATGGACTTTCTGCCTGTTGTGGGCTGTGTTTGCTCTCTGTGATGTTAGTGAGACCCAGGCCAGCTGGCTCTGAGGGGACATGACTGAAGGAGAACTCATGAGTGGGATAGTGGTATTAGCCAAATTTGCACTGAGCCACTAGTCCTTGGCAGGATCCCCTGAATCATGGTGGGTACAGGGTGTGTGTACAGAGTTAACAAAATGTATGCTGAGCCCAGGGCCAGTAGAAGAACTCCTGGGTGGGGCGCACTGCTAATGGGTCAGTTAGCAAGTATCTGTGCAGTGATGCCTCTCAGAAGGTGGCCCTGTGTTTATGCTTGGGGTAGGGGGAGGAAAATGGCACCTGCCAACTCCTTTGTTCCTGGAGAATTCCCCAGTGTGCTCTGAAGTCAGTGTAAACAGATCTCCCTTCTGTTGTGCAAGTTGTCACTTCTATGTTGCCTCTCCTTGGGCTGTTGTCTCTTTAAGGGTGGGGACCCAGCTATCATTTGTCCTCCAGGTTCACCCAGCGCTGAGTCAGCTGACTTTTAAAGCTCCAAGCTCCAAGTCCAGCTGGTTATATGAACTCACAGAATTCAGCCCCTGTGGTTTTCAAGGCCAGGCATTATGGAGACTCATTTTTCCCAATGTGGGCTCCCTGGTGCTTTCCTCTCTTTGTGACTGCAGTTCTCGCCCTCCTTTAGGCAGCTCCCACCCACTGTTTCTGCCCATCCTAACCTCTCTGAGGCAGCTTCTTCTTTACATTTAGTTGTGGAGTTTGTTCTATCAGTCTTCAGATCACTCTCCAGTTTGTTTACTCAGGTGTGAGTGACATCTATTTATAAACATGGGACAAGGTGAGATTGGAGTCCTACTCTGCCATCTTCACAAGTATCTTCAGGTCCCAAACTTAAACCTTTGAACTAGAGCTTTCTCCTGGCAGATACCTATCCATATTTTTCACTTCGATGTTCCATAATCACCTCAAAACTAATCCAATAAGAGATGAACTTCCTTTCTTCTCTTCTGTTTGCATTCTTATGTGGATAGAGTATAAACTAGTAACAAAAAAGTTTATAATGTATACTAATGATAAATTAGATACAAAGTTATTTCAGAGTGTAAGTTTTGTCCTATTTAGTATTTTGACCCAAGGATATTTCTTTCTTTCTTATATCAAATGCTCACATCATTGATGTCATCTCAAATCAGATTATTATTGAATTATGTAAAGGAGAATATTGACAAGCTGGAATTTAAATATGTTGGGTAGTGTCATAGATCCCAGAAAATCTGATATATGTTTATAGGTTGGACATTATGACAAATAAATCAATAAAAAAAATTGAAATAGATATGCGTAAAAGATGGACTCATTTTGAACACAATTGAAAAGATTAAGAGTAGTCATAAAGAAAAAAGAGTCTATTGTTCTTAATTTTAATCCTTAATATTTTTGTTGTATAAATTCAAAAAAATGTCACTAATTTTCTCTTTGAGGCAAATCTGAAAATTTTCTTTTAGAGAGAGTTGCACTTTAACCATTGTGTGTGTGTGTGGGGGGGGAGGTAAGTGTGTGTATGTATGTATGTATGTATGTATGTAATGGGTTTTGTTCAAACATTTCAGAAATATATAAGGTAATAATTAATTCCCTCATTATGCTGGTCCCAACTCTGAAATAATCATTATTAAAAATTAGTTTTTATATAGACGTAAGTCTATAAGATAGATCTCCATTCTGGCTGTAATGTTTTTTAAACATATAGCTAAAAACATTTTGTATGACCTTTATGATTGCATACCTGTGCTTCTGCTATAGCAAATAAACTTTAAACTTTTGTACTTCTCTCTCTTTTGTCTTTTCATGTACACCCCACATGTAATTATTTTTGATTTTACAAAAAAGTGATCATAATCCTGCTTACTTTTGCAAAGTAACTTGCTTTTCCTTCACCTACTATAATATAGATATTTTCTATCCTATCTGTCCATGTATCTATGTATTCTATCATCCATCATATTTACAATTTAATTTTTAAAAAAGAGAATTCCATTCTGTGTGCACACTATAATCTATTAATTTATCACTGTTGAGTATTTTACATATTTACTAGTAGTCTTTTTAAGGTAAAATCTGGTGTGATAAAAAGACCTGTGGACATGAAGTAAAGAAAATCATTTAATTTTTTTCTTTCATTTTCTATAATTTTAATATAGGGGAGTTGTACCTGGTCATCTCCTAAGTTATGCACAACTAAAGTCCTCTGTTTTCTGAGGCCCAGCTCAGGTCACTCATATGTGTGGAATTGTTTTGAAATACTCTAAAGAATTCTACCAATATATAGCTAATATTACTACTGTTATTGTGATTTTGCAATCACTCAGTGAATTGGAAACTTAAGTTTAAGACAATAGACCACGGATCTGCCCAGGCATCCCAGAGAAACTCGGCTGTATGCAAAAGGACTCAGATTAGTGGTAGGTTTATATAGTAAGTAAAGCCCAGCCAGATTACTGAAGGTTTTGAATGCCACATTTGGGATTTGGACATAAAAATAAAGTTTATAATATTTTGTTAGCTTTGAGTAGGAAGCTGTTTGCAACACTGGTTGCATATTTGTACTACAGGGAAGACTTTTAATAAAGAATACATCACCCAGAAGACATGCCTAGGGATTTTGGTCTAATTGGTCTGGAATGAGGCCTGGGCATTGGTACTTAAAAAATTCTCTCCACATTGGTATTTTTAAAAATGTGATTTGTACATTCAGACTGGACTGAAAATCGCCATGATAGGATAAAGTTGGTTTCTTCATATTTTACACTGCATTATCCCCACTTCTGTCCCCCCTCCTCGCACCATTCTGGATAGAATATTCATTATGGCTTTTGTGTTCCTATCACTTTATTATCTGAAAAGCCTATTTAAAAATGGTGGGATATCCTTGATCAGACTTACTCACCCTTGTCTGATGGTCTGGAATCACCAAAACTTGAAGAGATTTAGCTCCATGTATGTGCCACAGCTTTACCTATACATTTCCTGTGAAGATGATCAAGATGCAACATACAAGTGATCAAAGTGAAGAGATTTCCTGCATGATTCTAAACCATTTTAGATTTTATGTAATGATTGTTTAGCTTTTAAATGAGGAATAGCAAATCAGATTTGGGAATCTACTTTCAAATATATGCTTAATCTTCATGGTTGCCTTTATTTAACTATTTGATAAGAGAATGTTACTCAGTTTCCTTGGAAATATAGGAATATATGCATTCACTGAATCGATTGAAAATGTATTCAGTCTGTTCATCAAAAACAGTAACTAGTAAACTTTTGTGTTGCGCATAATGCATATATAAAACAGTCTACAGTGCCTGGGTGGCTCAGTTGGTTAAGCGTCTGCCTTTGGCTCAGGTTATGATCTCAGGGTCCTGGGATCAAGCCCCTTGTTGGGCTCCCTGCTCAGCCAGGAATCAGCTTCTCGCTCTGCCCCTCCCTCTGCTTGTGCTCTCTCTCTCTGTCTCTTTCAAATAAATAATTAAAATCTTTTAAAAAATAAGTGAAAAAAACCCTATTCCTTGTTTAAAGAGGAAAATAACATCAAATTTCACCCTCCTATATACAAAATCAGTGCATTTTTTTTTTACAGATTATAAAAAGAAGAAAGTGAATACTCAATAGAAATTTGTCTTTCCATGTTTCTGTTGGTATAGCTAAGCAGAATTGATAATGTGAAGTGTTGCCACCATCTGCAGCATGAAAGACTTATTAAAAGCATGTTCTGCATATGTATGTATCTGGGTTTTGAACAACTGCTTATTTAAAAACTAAGAACTGTTTAATTTCTCTATTAGTCTTTCTATGTATTTTCTACTGCTAGCTTTAAACATACTTAAAAATGTAATAATATATTTTAAAACATTCCAAGTATGTATGAACATGATATAGGTACCAAAATGAATACTGACATTATATTTATTTGATTATGCTGAAATTAATTTTGAACAGGCAATTAAATGATAGACTAAAATAGCCTTTATGATTCATTGATACCAGGAAATATTTTCTAAATCTTTTATGTTTAGCAAAGTTTTATAGAAATTACTCCAATAAAATTTAAACTTTTTTCAGATAGTTTTTTTTTTCAAGTTTACCCATTCCTTTCTTAATTGTTATATAGATTAGTAATACAGGTATCCACAAAGAGGACACCAGAGATAAACTGTCAGTGGATGAAAGATTTTAAGTTGTTGCGTAGATGTTGCTTTCCCAAACAGAGATAGCACATAGTGTTGATGAAAATATTATTACTCATTGAGGTCTTAGGGTGATGAGAACATTTCTCTCCTAGGTTTCTAAATTCTCTTTCTATGTATTTAAAAAAATTGTCCTTTTGCCATTTCTTGCTCATTCATATTCTCATTGTAGAAGGTAGGCAAAAGTTAACAGCCCTGTGAAACTTATAAGCTACTTAACATTACTGAGCATTGATTTCCCCACCTGTGCTTTTGTGCTTATAATAATAATTTTGTGGGTGCCTGGGTGGCTCAGTCGTTAAGCGTCTGCCTTCAGCTCAGGTTATGATCCTGGGGTCCCGGGATCGAGTCCCACATCGGGCTCCCTGCTCGGCGGGGAACCTGCTTCTCCCTCTCCCACTCCCCCTGCTTGTGTTCCTGCTCTCGCTGTCTCTCTTTGTCAAATAAATAAAATCTTTAAAAAAAAAAATAATAATTTTATTGTGTTGTTGCATTGCAGTTAACTGAGAACTGCATGTGAGAAGTCTAGCATTATATCTACAACATGCTCATTAATGTTAGCTTTTATATATTCATGAAACAAATCATTTCATCATGTTTAGTTTTGTTCAAGCAAAATACCAAATTTTCATATTTTAAATCTCTTATATTTCTATTGTAATTGATCATTAAAAACTTGATATTTATAATTAAGTGGAAAATGCCCAGAAAATGCATTTTCAATTATTTTGATAATGGTATTTGGCAGATAGTCATAAAATACTGGCTCAGTCAACAAAACCTAGTATGATTATCTCCCTTTTCTTTGACAAGAGTTTTACTTTATTTCTTCTCTTTAAAATAAATTATAGGTTCCTTAAATTACATAACTTAAATTACTTAAATCTGTGATGCCTCAGTTGAACACTTAGACAGATGGATAAACTACAATACATGTCACTAAGTACAATAATCACTTGTTTTTATGACAAAGTCATAGCATAAGAAATAAACAAAATCCATTTGCATTCAGAGAATTTTTATTAAAAAGGCCTATTCTTTTAAGATAATCCACAGATTCCAAAATTGCTGAACTTGAGAACTCAAAATATTATAAACAATAAGTTCTTCCCCCCCATTTTAACAATTAAACTATGACAAAATGTTAAAATAAGTCAGTTGTGAAGTATTAATATTTTATATCATTTGCTATGTTTTATCCTCATTTTGATAAGAAACAACAAATCTAAATGTAGACAAACCTCAATGAATTAGAACTGCTATATATGCTGCTGGGCTATACTCTGATTCTTCAGATCATCTATCAGAACCTCTCTTTTGTAGGGAAATGTGGGTGACTTATCTAACAAGTTTTAATTTCTTTCTTCCAGGATGTTACAGATGGAGAAGGAAATTCAAGTTTTTGGTTTTTTTTGTTTTGTTTTGTTTTTTTCCAGTACCTGTTGGTTCACTCAGACTGTTTCTGAGTTCAATCTAGTTTCTAAATAATTTTCAAAGCCATCAGAGGCTGCTTTGGTCAAGTATAGACAAAACACAATGAGGAGAAGCTATTCTTTGAATCATGATGTAGCACTCCTATTGGAGGACAGCTGCAGCACTGCTGAGTGGGAAGGGGTGGCCTCATTGCTCAGGAAGGGCCTAGTTTCATTAGGTGCATCCTCAACTCATGGGGCCTCTTCCTTCTTCTTTTTTTTTTTTTTTAAGATTTTATTTATTTATTTTAGAGCTAGAGTGAGATTGGGGGGTGGGGACCGAGGGAGAAGGATAAGCAGACTCTGTGCTGAGAGTGGAGCCCAATGTGGGACTCAATCCCATGACCTTGAGATCATGACCTGAGTCAAAATCAAGAGTCAGAGGCTTAACCAACTGAGACACCCAGGGTGCCCCAGGGTCTCTTCATTCTTGATAATAATTACAGTGTTTCTAACTCCTTTGTCCTTGTGCTGTGCTCTAGGTGTAGCATTTTCTTTTTCTTAAGTAAAGTCTACACTCAACATGGGGCTCAAACTCACAACCCCAAGATCAAGAGTCTTGTGCTCCTCTGGCTGAGCCACCCAGGCGCCATGCTCTTGGCTTGGGATGTTCTCCGAGGTGTTCACTTCCTGGCTTTTACCCCACCTGGCCAGAGGGACACACACTCATCTCATGCGTTGTTATCTACTCTCTAAGGGCTCTAATCTCTCCCCCTAAATGTATTGAATGTTTCCTCTTTTTGTGCCTTATGTACGTTCTTTTATCATGCCACCTGTGACACTGTATTGCACCCGTTATGGTGAATGGTATAGCCATCCCTTTAGCTTCCCACAACAGAGACTGGGGCTGGATAGAAACTGGGGCTTCTCCTTGAGTTCTTAATATTCCATATCTCATATCCAATCAAGTGCCAGGTTTTGTTAATTCCTCTTCCATACCTTGCCTTGCAAGACTATATATGATCTAGTCCCTGGCCACGTATACCTCGGTTGCACAGGCTACCGGTGTTTCTCAAAGTTGCCCTGCAGGCTCGTGACTCTGAGCCCTTGAACTCACTTTTCCATCTGCCTGGAACTCTGTTTTTCCACATATTCTAATGAATTGCTGCCCTTTCCCCTTTTCTCTGCGCCAATGCAACAGCAGTTCCATTTTTCTCTATTTCTTTGTTCTGAATTACTTTTCTTCATGAAAAAACTGATTGTTCATCATAGCAATGAGTAACAATCAAAACCAGTATTAAACTTGTTTAATCAGTGATTGATTACAAAAGTGCGCACATGTGTGAAAAAAATTCAGTAACATTCCCTGCAATCTACTTTTGAAAAATCAGGTAATCAACGACAGCTTTAGTCCAGTGAACATTTCTGAGAGTCAGCCAGTCAGAAACAGTCTTACTCTGGGAAACACATTTCTATAGCTAAAGTTAACACTCCAGCTTCTATACTTCACACTTTTCCAAAACCCTGTGTAAGCTTTCTCCTTTTCTTGTAAACTATGTCTTATAAGCTCAGCTCTCCCTTGCCTGAGCAAGCAATAAATTCAACTTACTGTTTTATATATTGAGTGATGAACTCTATCAGTATTTATGATCACCTATGATTATGTGATATTTGTTATCTGTTGGTTTATTGCCCATCTGTATTAGAACATGAGCTCCAAGAGGGCAGGTACCTTGTTGCCTTCTTCACTGCTGAAATTTCATGCTGACATAGATGCCTAGTACATAATAACAACATCATAAATATTTGTTGAATGCATCTTTAGAGTAGGAATAATTGCTACTTAGCATAATATCTCACCTTCTTAATATGGTGCTTAGTATATAAAAGGAATTCTGTAAAATATTAGTTAAATAAGTGAATGAATATGTTCACTGACCAAGCATGTTTTAAAATATTTTTTAGGGATGTCCTTGAAGTTAACCAGTGATTATTCAGATCTCTGTGGGTCCATATATATGTCATATATACTCACCTCTCTTCAGAAATACACTAGCTGAAAAGATGCCCACCTGCCTATTTGACATCTCCTTTTGGAAAACTTATGAATTACAAAATCAGTATGTTTAAAACTGATTCCATGCTCTTTATCCCCAGACAAGCCTCTTCTAATTTTCTCTCTGTCAGTAAATGGTGTAGGTTAGAAATTCCTTCTTCCTCAAATCTTCAATTTCAACCCAGCATCAAGTAATGGTGATTTTACCCCCTAAATTTATCTTGAATCTGTTCACTTCTCCCCCTTTATGTGAGTGCCACAAGTTTGGGCTACCAATAACTGTCACCTAAACTACTTAGTAACCTGCTAATTGGTCCATGAGCATCCTTTCCTGCACTCTCCCCGATCTAATCTTTAATCAGTTAACTCTTTTTTTTAAATTTTATTTATTTTTATTTTTTAAAGATTTTATTTATTTATTTGACAGAGAGAGAGACAGTGAGAGAGGGAACACAAGCAGGGGGAGTGGGAGAGGGAGAAGCAGGCTTCCCGCTGAGCAGGGAGCCTGTTGCGGGGCTCGATCCCAGGACCCTGGGATCATGACCTGAGCCGAAGGCAGATGCTTAACGACTGAGCCACCCAGGCACCCAGTTAACTCTTTTCTTATGAATTTTCATCAGATGCTTTGCTGATGAGACTGAGTCTAGAATCTTTAACATGGCCTTCAGGCCCTATTCATCCTCATCTTGTACCATATTCCTCCCCACCGTCTAAACTTTAGTCACTGGCCTTCTTCAAGTCACATGAGATTGTCATGTCCTCCTCCATCACAGAACTTTTGCAAATATTAGCACCTAAGCCAAACACATTCTTCCTTCTGATCCACTTATTCTTTATATATTAAATCTACCATCATTCCCTCACAACCTGACCAAGTCATACCTCTGCCATACCTAGCACCTTGTCCATCTCCTGTAAACACTTGTGTTTGAAGTCTAACCTTTGTGTGTGCCATTACTGGATTAATGACAATCTCTTTTAACTATAAGCTCCACCAAAGGCAGGGGTACTATATTTTTGGCATATGGAGGGAGTCAGTAAATATTTATTAACTTAATGAAAGAGTGAAAGAGAGAAAGAAAGAGTGAAAGAGAGAAAGAAAGAAAGAGAAAGAAAGAAAGAAAGAAAGAAAGAAAGAAAGAAAGAAAGAAAGA